>NC_086453.1:171421638-171721638 GCF_028390025.1 Pseudophryne corroboree | reverse complement strand
CAAAAAGCGTAGAGGTCCCCTGTATTTTTAACACCAGCACCGGGCTCCACTAATGCCACAGCCGGGGGGACACTTTTATATCGGTCCCTGCGGCCCAGGCATTAAATCACTAACTAGTCACCCCTGGCCGTGGTACCCTGGAGGAGTGGGGACCCCTTAAATCAAGGGGTCCCCCCCTCCAGCCACCCAAGGGCCAGGGGTGAAGCCAGAGGCTGTCCCCCCCATCCATGGGCTGCGGATGGGAGGCTGATAGCCAAGTGACGCAAAGAAAGAATATTGTTTTTTGTAGCAGAACTACAAGTCCCAGCAAGCCTCCCCGCAAGCTGATGCTTGGAGAACCACAAGTACCAGCATGCGGGGAGAAACGGGCCCGCTGGTACCTGTAGTTCTACTTCAAAAAAAATACCCAAATAAAAACAGTACACGCACACCGTGTAAGTAAAACTTTATTACATACATGCCGACACACACATACTTACCTATGTTGACACGAGGTTCGGTCCACTTCTCTAAGTAGAATCCACGGTGTACCTGAAAATAAAATTCTACTCACCAAAATCCAGTGTAGATCGGTCCTCTTCTACTTGTAATCCATGTACTTGGCAAAAAAACAAACCGCATTTACCCGATCCACGCACTGAAAGGGGTCCCATGTTTACATATGGGACCCCTTTCCCCGAATGCCGGGACCCCCTGTGACTCCTGTCACAGAGGGTCCCTTCAGCCAATCAGGGAGCGCCACGTCGTGGCACTCTCCTGATTGGCTGTGCGCGTCTGAGCTGTCAGACGGCGCATCGCACAGCCGCTGCATTATCTTCAATGGTGGGAACTTTGCGGTCAGCGGTGAGGTTACTCGCGGTCACCTCTGACCGCAAAGTTTCCACCATTGAAGATAATGCAGCGGTATGTGCAATAAATCCAAAATGCAAGTTGACGCTGTGCAAATTCATTCCCTTAACATAGAAGTAAATTATGATTTTGGTGCATTAGATGTTATTTTATTGTGAACACTGGATTGTCTGCATCTTGTAGGCACTACCTATATTTATTGGATGTGCTGTTTACCATACCATTACAGCATTAGCCAAATCCTTACACATACCAGATATTCTAACTAAGCAAATGAGTGATACTTGAAAAGATTACTAACAACAATTCTTACCCTAACAGCTAACTAGCAGCAGCACACTATGGATAAGTGCACACCAACACAGATAAGAAGTGTGTATGATCATGTGCTGCTGTCGCTTTCTCCGGTCAGAGGTTAACACAAGGGGGAATAGCGATTGTCATCAGCACTGACTCCTGAGCAGCAACAGCAAATCACTGTACTTGCAGAGAAACTCCTTAGTGTCTAAAGAATCTGGGAGATGTGACCTACAGAGCAGGGCAGCAGGAAATTTCGGCTGAAATAGGAGCCTCCCGCATCTTGGGCAACTATGACTAAAAGCTGCCTGAAACTAGTTTTCAAAAAGTAGGCTAGTATGTGTTCATTTTCTTTATACAACGGTTCATACGTTTCTGTAACCTTACCACTCAGATAGCTGATGAAATAATTCTGCCGTCAGAGACCAAAAATTAAGCTTAAGAAGTTTCCATATATGATCATGTAGGTGGAGAGTTAGCACCTCAGACTCATCATTAATTTGTAGCCCTACACCGTAACAAATTCCACCAGACAACCATTAACAGAACATCAGCACTGAAACATATTGGTGCAACGGAGTACACCAGTGGTTCTCAAACTGTGTGCCTCAGGACACTTGCAGTGGTGCCTTGGATTGGTTGTCCAGGACCAATTAAAATTATGTATGGTCAATGTAGCAGGCAAAACAAGTGCTGGTGGCTGTAAAACAGAAGCAAATGTTGTCCCTCACCACACAACTAAGCCTAAGGATGACAGAATTAAATAAAAAAAAATGTACTTAATACAAGATTGCTTTTTACATTTTTCAATAAACTTTTGGCCTAGGGTGTCTTGAAAAAAAATCTGATGTTCTAGGGCGCCGTGATTTGGAGAAAATAGAAATTTAATACCTACCGGTAAATCCTTTTCTCTTAGTCCGTAGAGCAGGCTTTTTCAACCAGTGTGCCGTGGCACACTAGTGTGTCGCGACCAGTTGCAAGGTGTGCCGCGAAGCCAGAGCAGCTTCCTCCACCTTCAGAGTGAACAGTTGGCCCGGGCTCTTCTTAGAGTATCAGTCGTGCTCCGACCGTGACCTATGCCTTGAAGACGCGGCGGTGTGATATCATAGGTCATGGACGCTGCGTCTCCACACCCAGCCAGCCCACCCACCTGCATACACATCTTACACTTCCCACCTGCTTACACAGCTTTCCTTGCCCACCCACATCCACACCTGCCCGACCGCCCGCTGCTCAGTATTCGCTCCACTATGAACAACCCCCGCCACTGAGGGACAGGGACGAGGACAGTTGACCGGTAGGGGCTAATATTTGTTATTTTATTTCTACTGTGGGGAACAATAGGATTTATGTGGGGAGAAATTTGATTGATTTATGTGTGAGGAACATGATTTATGTGGGGAGAAATGTGATTGATTTATGTTGGGAGAAATAGGATTTAAGAAGGCATCAACATGATTTATGTGGGGAGCAATGGGATTGTTTTTTCTGTGTAGGCCAATGTCTGCTGTTTTTTTTTTACTGTGAGGGCCAACGTGTCTTTTTTGCTTTTTTCTGTGGGGAACGGATGGTGCGCCTTTGCAATTTTAATATATTGTTTGGTGTGCCGCGAGCAAAAAAAGGTTGAAAATCACTGCCGTAGAGGATGCTGGGGATGCTTCAAGAACCATGGGGTATAGACGGGATCCGCAGGAGACATGGGCACTTTAAGATTTTAAAATAAGAATTTACTTACCGATAATTCTATTTCTCGTAGTCCGTAGTGGATGCTGGGGACTCCGTAAGGACCATGGGGAATAGCGGCTCCGCAGGAGACTGGGCACAAAAGTAAAGCTTTAGGACTACCTGGTGTGCACTGGCTCCTCCCCCTATGACCCTCCTCCAAGCCTCAGTTAGGATACTGTGCCCGGACGAGCGTACACAATAAGGAAGGATTTATGAATCCCGGGTAAGACTCATACCAGCCACACCAATCACACCGTACAACTTGTGATCTGAACCCAGTTAACAGCATGATAACAGAGGAGCCTCTGGATAGATGGCTCACAACAACAATAACCCGATTTAGTTAACAATAACTATGTACAAGTATTGCAGACAATCCGCACTTGGGATGGGCGCCCAGCATCCACTACGGACTACGAGAAATAGAATTATCGGTAAGTAATTTCTTATTTTCTCTGACGTCCTAGTGGATGCTGGGGACTCAGTAAGGACCATGGGGATTATACCAAAGCTCCCAAACGGGCGGGAGAGTGCGGATGACTCTGCAGCACCGAATGAGAGAACTCCAGGTCCTCCTCAGCCAAGGTATCAAATTTGTAGAATTTAGCAAACGTGTTTGCCCCTGACCAAGTAGCTGCTCGGCAAAGTTGTAAAGCCGAGACTCCTCGGGCAGCCGCCCAAGATGAGCCCACCTTCCTTGTGGAATGGGCTTTTACAGATTTTGGCTGTGGCAGGCCTGCCACAGAATGTGCAAGCTGAATTGTATTACAAATCCAACGAGCAATAGTCTGCTTAGAAGCAGGAGCACCCAGCTTGTTGGGTGCATACAGGATAAACAGCAAGTCAGATTTTCTGACTCCAGCCGTCCTGGAAACATATTTTCAAGGCCCTGACTACGTCCAACAACTTGGAGTCCTCCAAGTCACTAGTAGCCGCAGGTACCACAATAGGTTGGTTCAGATGAAACACTGAAACCACCTTAGGAAGAAAATGGAGGACGAGTCCTCAATTCCGCCCTGTCTGAATGGGAGATCAGATAAGGGCTTTTACAGGATAAAGCCCGCCAATTCTGACACGCGCCTGGCCGAGGCCAGGGCCAACAACATGACCACTTTCCATGTGAGATATTTTAACTCCACAGATTCAAGTGGTTCAAACCAATGTGACTTTAGGAACCCCAAAACTACATTGAGATCCCAAGGTGCCACTGGAGGCACAAAAGGAGGCTGTATATGCAGTACCCCTTTTACAAATGTCTGAACTTCAGGAACTGAAGCTAGTTCTTTCTGGAAGAAAATGGACAGGGCCGAAATTTGAACCTTAATGGACCCCAATTTTAGGCCCATAGACACTCCTGTTTACAGGAAATGCAGGAATCGACCTAGTTGAAATTCCTCCATCGGGGCCTTACTGGCCTCGCACCACGCAACATATTTTCGCCAAATGCGGTGATAATGCTTTGCGGTTACATCCTTCCTGGCTTTGATCAGGGTAGGAATGACTTCATCTGGAATGCCTTTTTCCTTCAGGATCCAGCGTTCAACCGCCCTGCCGTCAAACGCAGCCACGGTAAGTCTTGGAATAGACAGGGTCCTTGCTGGAGCAGGTCCCTTCTTAGAGGTAGAGGCCACGGGTCCTCCGTGAGCATCTCTTGAAGTTCCGGGTACCAAGTCCTTCTTGGCCAATCCGGAGCTACGAGTATAGTTCTTACTCCCCTCCGTCTTATAATTCTCAGTACTTTTGGTATGAGAGGAAGAGGAGGGAACACATATACTGACTGGTACACCCACGGTGTTACCAGAGCGTCCACAGCTATTGCCTGAGGGTCCCTTGACCTGGCGCAATACCTGTCCAATTTTTTGTTTAGGCGGGACGCCATCATGTCCACCTTTGGTTTTTCCCAACGGTTTGCAATCATGTGGAAGACTTCTGGGTGAAGTCCCCACTCTCCCGGGTGGAGGTCGTGCCTGCTGAAGTGATGTCTCCAGGCTTGACCACAAGCCCTGGAAATTTTTTCCCTGTGCGACTGCTCCCCAGCCTCGCAGGCTGGCATCCGTGGTCACCAGGACCCAGTCCTGAATGCCGAATCTGCGGCCCTCTAGAAGATGAGCACTCTGCAACCACCACAGGAGAGAGACACCCTTGTCTTTGGTGACAGGGTTATCCGCTGATGCATCTGAAGATGCGATCCGGACCATTTGTCCAGCAGGTCCCACTGGAAAGTTCTAGCGTGGAATCTACCGAATGGAATTGTTTCGTAGGAAGCCACCATTTTTCCCAGGACCCTTGTGCACTGATGCACAGACACTTGGCCTGGTTTTAGGAGGTTTCTGACTAGTTCGGATAACTCCCTGGCTTTCTCCTCCGGGAGAAACACCTTTTTCTGGACTGTGTCCAGGATCATCCCTAGGAATAGAAGACGTGTCGTCGGGATCAGCTGCGATTTTGGAATATTGAGAATCCAACCGTGTTGCCGCAACACTACTTGAGATAGTGCTACCCCGACTACCAACTGTTCCCTGGATCTTGCCCTTATCAGGAGATCGTCCAAGTAAGGGATAACTAAAACTCCCTTCCTTCGAAGGAGTATCATCATTTCGGCCATTACTTTGGTAAAGACCCGGGGTGCCGTGGACACACCAACGGCAGCGTCTGAAACTGATAGTGACAGTTCTGTACCACAAACCTGAGGTACCCTTGGTGAGAAGGGTAAATTGGGACATGGAGATAAGCATCCTTGATGTCCAGAGACACCATATAATCCCCTTCTTCCAGGTTCGCAATCACCGCTCTGAGTGACTCCATCTTGAATTTGAACCTTTGTATGTAAGTGTTCAAGGATTTCAGATTTAAAATAGGTCTCACCGAGCCGTCCGGCTTCGGTACCACAAACAGCGTGGAATAATACCCCTTTCCCTGTTGTAGGAGGGGTACCTTGATTATCACCTGCTGGGAATACAGCTTGTGAATGGCTTCCAATACCGCCTCCCTGTCGGAGGGAGACGTCGGTAAAGCAGACTTTAGGAAACGGCGAAGGGGAGATGTCTCGAATTCCAATTTGTACCCCTGAGATACCACCTGAAGGATCCAGGGGTCCACCTGTGAGTGAGACCACTGCACGCTGAAATTTTTGAGACGGGCCCCCACCGTGCCTGAGTCCGCTTGTAAAGCCCCAGCGTCATGCTGAGGACTTGGCAGAAACGGGAGAGGGCTTCTGTTCCTGGGAACTGGCTGTTTGCTGTAGCCTTTTTCCTCTCCCTCTGCCACGGGGCAGAAATGAGGAGCCTTTTGCCCGCTTGCCCTTATGGGGCCTAAAGGACTGCGCCTGATAATACGGCGTGTTCTTATGTTGAGAGGCTACCTGGGGTAAAAATGTGGATTTCCCAGCCGTTGCCGTGGCCACCAGGTCTGTTAGACCTACCCCAAATAACTCCTCCCTTTTATAAGGCGATACTTCCATATGGCTTTTGTTATCAGCATCACCTGACCACTGTCTTGTCCATAACCCTCTTCTGGCAGAAATGGACAGCGCACTTACTCTTGATGCCAGTCGGCAAATATCCCTCTGTGCATCACGCATATATAGAAATGCATCTTTTAAATGCTCTATAGTCAGTAATATACTGTTCCTATCTAGGGTATCAATATTGTCAGTCAGGGAATCCGACCAAGCCACCCCAGCACTGCACATCCAGGCTGAGGCGATTGCTGGTCGCAGTATCACACCCGTGTGAGTGTATATACATTTTTAGGATATTTTCCTGCTTTCTGTCAGCAGGTTCCTTAAGGGCGGCCGTGTCCGGGGACGGTAGTGCCACCTGTTTAGACAAGCGTGTGAGCGCTTTATCCACCCTAGGGGGTGTTTCCCAACGTGCCCTATCCTCTGGCGGGAAGGGGTATGATGCTAATAACTTTTTAGGAATTAACAGTTTTTATCGGGGGAAACCCACGCATCATCACACACTTCATTTAATTCCTCAGATGCAGGAAAAACTACAGGCAGTTTTTTTTTTTTTTCACCCAACATAATACCCTTTTTAGTGGTACTGGTATTATCAGAAATATGTAAAACATTTTCCATAGCCTCAATCATGTAACGTGTGGCCCTACTGGAAGTCACATTCGTCTCTTAATCGTCGACACTGGAGTCAGTATCCGTGTCGGCGTCTGTATCTGCCATCTGAGGTAACGGGCGTTTTAGAGCCCCTGATGGCTTTTGAGACACCTGGACAGGCACAGGCTGAGTAGCCGGCTGTCTCATGTCAACAATCTTTTGTAAAGAGCTGACACTGTCACGTAATTCCTTCCATAAGCTCAGCCACTCAGGTGTCGACTCCCTAGGGGGTGACATCTCCATTACAGGCAATTGTTCCGCCTCCACATCATTTTCCTCCTCATACATGTCGACACAATCGTACCGACACACAGCACACACACAGGGAATGCTCTGATAGAGGACAGGACCCCACTAGCCCTTTGGGGAGACAGAGGGAGAGTATGCCAGCACACACCAGAGCGCTATATATATATATATATATATATATATATATATATATATATATATATATATATATATATATATATATCACAGGGATAACCTTATAGAAGTGTTTTTCCCCTTATAGCTGCTGTTTTATTAATACTGCGCCTAATTAGTGCCCCCCTCTCTTTTTTAACCCCTTTCTGTAGTGTAGTAACTGCAGGGGAGAGCCAGGGAGCTTCCCTCCAACGGAGCTGTGAGAGAAAATGGCGCCAGTGTGCTGAGGAGATAAGTCCGCGAAAAAGGGGCGGAGCCTATCTCCCGCATTTTTATGGATTCTGGCAGGGGTTAAAATACATCCATATAGCCCTGGGGGTTATATGTGATGTATGTTTGCCAGCCAAGGTGTTTTTATTGCTGCTCAGGGCGCGCGCCCCCCCCCCCCCCCCCAGCGCCCTGCACCCTCAGTGACTGCAGTGTGAGGTGTGTATGAGGAGCAATGGCGCACAGCTGCAGTGCTGTGCGCTACCTTGTTGAAGACTGATGTCTTCTGCCGCCGATTTTCTGGACCTCTTCTTGCTTCTGGCTCTGTAAGGGGTCCGGCGGCGCGGCTCTGGGACCGGACTCCGAGGCTGGGCCTGTGTTCGGTCCCTCTGGAGCTAATGGTGTCCAGTAGCCAAGAAGCCCAAGCTGGCTGCAAGCAGGCAGGTTCGCTTCTTCTCCCCTTAGTCCCTCGATGCAGTGAGCCTGTTGCCAGCAGGTCTCACTGAAAATAAAAAACCTAAAACTAAACTTTCACTAAGAAGCTCAGGAGAGCCCCTAGTGTGCACCCTTCTCGGCCGGGCACAAAAATCTAACTGAGGCTTGGAGGAGGGTCATAGGGGGAGGAGCCAGTGCACACCAGGTAGTCCTAAAGCTTTACTTTTGTGCCCAGTCTCCTGCGGAGCCGCTATTCCCCATGGTCCTTACGGAGTCCCCAGCATCCACTAGGACGTCAGAGAAAAGGGTGTTTACTGGCTCCTCCCTCTATGCCCCTCCTCCAGACTCCAGTTATAGGAACTGTGCCCAGGGAGACGGACATTTCGAGGAAAAGGATTTATTTAATTTTTAAACTAAAGGTGAGATACATACCAGCTCACACCTCAAACACGCCGTACAACATGGCATTCAACAACAACGCATGCAACAGCATGACTAACATCAACCACAGACTGACCTCAAACACAACATGTGTGTAACCATAACCAATAACTGCAGATACAGCCCGCACTGGGACGGGCGCCCAGCATCCTCTACGGACTAAGAAAAGGATTTACCGGTAGGTATTAAAATCCTATTTTCTCATACGTCCTAGAGGATGCTTCAAGAACCATGGGGTTTATACCAAAGCTCTAGAACAGGCGGGAGAGTGCGGATGACACTGCAGCACCGATTGACCAAACAAGAGGTCCTCCTCAGCCAGGGTATCAAACTTGTAAAAGTTCGCAAAGGTGTTTGATCCCGACCAAGTAGCAGCTCGGCAAAGCTGTAATGCAGAGACCCCTCGGGCAGCCGCCCAGGATGAGCCCACCTTTCTAGTAGAATGGGACTTCACCGATTTAGGAAACGGCAATCCCGCCGTAGAATGAGCCCGCTGAATCGTATTACAGATCCAGCGTGCAATAGTCCGCTTGGAAGCAGGAGCCCCAATCTTGTTGGGAGCCCACAGGACAAACAGAGCCTCTGTTTTCCTAACCTGAGCCATTCTGGGGACATAGATTTTCAAAGCTCTGACCACATCGAGAGACTTCGATTCCGCCAAGGCGTCAGTAGCCACCGGCACCACAATAGGCTGGTTTACGTGAAACGATGAAACCACTTTTGGTAGAAATTGCTGACGAGTTCTCAACTCCGCTCTATCAGTATGGAAGATTAAATAGGGACTTTTGTGAGACAATTTGTACTTTAATGGAGCCTAACTTTAGGCCCGCATCCACACCTGCTTACAAAAAATGGAGCAAACGCCCCAGCTGAAATTCTTCCGTAGGAGCCTTCTTGGATTCACACCAAGACCTATTTTCTTCAAATACGGTGGTAATGCTTCGCCGTTACTTCTTTTCTAGCCTGAAGTAGTGTGGGAATGACTTCACTGGGAATACCCTTTCTGGCTAGGATTTGGCGTTCAACCGCCATGCCGTCAAACGCAGCCGCGGTAAGGCTCGATACACGCACAGTCCTTGCTGTAACAGGTCCTCTCGTAGAGGAAGAGGCCAGGTATCTTCTATGTGCAATTCTTGAAGATCTGGATACTAGGCACTCCTTGGCCAGTCTGGAACAATGAGTATCGCCTGAACCCGTGTTCTTCTTATGATCTTTATCACCTTTGGAATGAGTGGAAGTGGAGGGAACACATAGACCGACTGAAACACCCACGGTGTCACCAGGGCGTCCACCGCTATTGCTTGAGGGTCCCTCGACCTGGAACAATATCTCTGAAGTTTCTTGTTGAGGCGAGATGCCATCATGTCTATTTGAGGAATTCCCCAACAACTTGTCACTTCTACGAAGATCTCTTGATGAAGATCCCACTCTCCTGGATGGAGATCGTGTCTGCTGAGGAAGTCTGCTTCCCAGTTGTCCACTCCTAGAATAAAGACTGCTGACAGAGCGCTTGCATGTTTCTCCGCCCAGCGAAGAACTTTTGTGGCCTCCACCATTGCTGCTCTGCTCTTTGTTCCGCCCTGGCGGTTTATGTACACCACTGCTGTTACGTTGTCTGACTGAATCAAGACGGGCAGACCGCGAAGAAGATGTTCCGCTTGTAGAAGGCAGTTGTAAATGGCCCTTAATTCCAGAATGTTTATGTGCAGACAAGCTTCCTGGCTTGACCATTTTCCCTGGAAATTTTTCCCCTGTGTGACTGCTCCCCAGCCTCGGAGACTTGCATCTGTGGTCACCAGGATCCAATCCTGAATCCCGAACCTACGTCCCTCTAGGAGATGAGAACTGTGCAGCCACCACAGGAGATTCTGGTCTTGGAAGATAAGATTATTTTCCGGTGCATGTACAGGTGAGACCCGGACCACTTGTCCAACAGGTCCCACTGAAACACTCTGGCATGGAACCTGCCAAACTGAATGGCCTCGTAGGCCGCTACCATCTTCCCCAGCAACCGAGTGCATTGAAGAATCGACACTCTTGCCGGTTTCAGAATCTGTTTGTGGTAATGACATTCCTGAACAGCAAACCTCAGATAAGCCTGATGTGGAGGATATATGGAGACGTTTAAGTAGGCATCCTTTATGTCGACCGACACCATAAAATCCCTCTCCTCCAGACTGGAGATCACTGCTCGGAGAGATTCCATCTTGAATTTGAATTTTTTTTTGATAGAAATTGAGGGGATTTTAGGTTCAGAATTGGTCTGACTGAGCCATCCGGCTTCGGGACCACGAACAGGCTCGAATAAAAGCCTTCCTCCTGTTGTGACGGGGGTACCGTGACAATGACTTGATTTTGACACCGCTTTAGTATTGCAGCGCATACTACCTCCCTTTCTGGAAGAGGAGCTTGCAAGGCCGATTTGAAAAATCGGTGAGGGGGCACGTCTTGAAACTCCAATTTGTACCCTTGGGCTACCATTTGTAATACCCAAGGATCCAGGGGCGAGCAAACCCAGACCTGACTGAAGAGTTGGAGACGTGCCCCCACCGGTGCGGACTCCCGCAGAGGAGCCCCAGCGTCATGCGGTGGATTTGGTAGAAAGCGGGGAGGACTTCTGCTCTTGGGAACTTTCCACAGCCTGTGACCTTTTTCCCTTTTATCTTCCTCTCGTACCAAGGAAGGAAGACCCTCGTCCTTTTTTGTATTTATTGGGCCGAAAGGACTGCATCTGATAGTGGGGCGTTTTCTTTTGTTGTGCAGGAACATAAGGTAGGAACGATGACTTACCCGCGGTAGCCGTAGATACCAGGTCAGTGAGGCAGTCACCAAACAAGACACTACCGTTAAACGGCAGACTCCATAGTCTTCTTAGAGTCAGCATCAGCATTCCATTGATGAATCCACAATGCTCTCCTAGCCGACACTGCCATGGCATTGGCCCTTGACCCCAAAAGGCTAATATCCCTCGCAGCTTCCTTTAGATAGGCTGCAGCGTCCCTGATATGACCCAGTGTCAAAAGCACGCTATCCCTGTCCAGGGAATCTATATCAGATGACAAGTTATCTGCCCACTTTAATAGGTCTACTCACCCATGCCGATGCAACGGCAGGCCTAAAGCAGCGTACCTGTAGTGACATAAACGGACTTTATAGTATTTTCCTGTTTACGATCCGCAGGATCCTTTAAGGCTGCCGTGTCAGGAGACTGAAGCGCCACCTTTTTGGACAGACGCGATAGAGCTCTGTCCACCGTGGGGGTTGACTCCCACTTTTCCCTGTCCCCAGAGGGGAACGGATATGCCACCTGAATTCTCTTGGGAACCTGTAACTTCTTGTCAGGATTTTCCCAAGCTTTTTCAAAAAGAGCGTTCAGTTCATGAGAGGGAGGAAACGTCACCTCAGGTTTCTTTCCCTTAAACATGCAGACCCTAGTATCAGGAACAGCAGGGTCTTCCATGATATGTAATACGTCTTTTATCGCCACAATCGTGTACTGAATGCTCTTAGCCAGTTTAGGATTCTATCTGGCATCACTATCGGTCGACAATGGAATCAGAGTCCGTGTCGGTATCTGTATCCGCTATCTGGGTAAATGAACGCTTCTGTGACCCCGAGGGGGTCTGAGCTTGCGACAATGCATCCTCCATGGATTTCTCCATGTCTGGTTCTGAGACTCAGATTTATCTAATCTCTTATTCAACCAAGCCACATTTGCATTCAAAACACTCAAAATATTTACCCAATCAGCCGTCGGCGGTGCCGACACGGTCACTCCCACAGTCTTTTCTGTTCCCACTCCAGCCTCCTCCTGGGAAGAGCACTCAGCCTCAGACATGTCGACACACGCATACAGACACCCACAACCACACTGGGGCTATAGGGGACGGACCCACAGAAAAGCCTGTTAGAGAAACACAGAGGGAGTTTTGCCAGCTCACAACCCAGCGCCTATCCCAGTACTGAAACGATTAAAATAATGCCTCAGCCCTGTTAGCGCTTCTTATACTAATAAAAACACCACCAAAATACTGTGACCCCCCCCCCCCCCCCCCCCGTTTTGCACCCTGTTACTTGTACAGCAGAATAGGAGGTCAGGACCGACGTCTCTGCAGCTGTGAAGAGAAAATGGTGCTGATTAGAGCTGTGAGCTCTAAGCCACGCCCCCTTAATGGCGCGCTTCAGTCACACTAATTTTCATATTCTTTATACTGGCAGGGGTCTGGACAGTGCCAAAGCACTGTATTCCTCTTTTGCCAGGTATTTATGAGGTATTATGCTGCCCAGGGCGCCCCCCCCTGCGCCCTGTAGTGCCGCTGTGTTGGGAGCATGGCGCGCAGCGCGGTACCTCAAAGACACTGAAGTCTTCGGCCGTCATTGATGTCTTCTGATCTTCTTTTACTCACCCGTCTTCTGACGGCGCGGCTCCGGGAACGAGCAGCTAGGCGTACCTAGCGATCAGACCCTCTGGAGCTAATGGTGTCCAGTAGCCTAAGAAGCAGAGCCTTGAAACTCACAGAAGTAAGTCTGCTTCTCTCCCCTCAGTCCCACGATACAGGGAGCCTGTTGCCAGCAGGTCTCCCTGAAAATAATAAACCTAACAAAGTCTTTTTCTGAGAAACTCTGGAGAGCTCCTCAGTGTGCATCCAGTCTCACTGGGCACAGAATCTAACTGGAGTCTGGGGGCGGGGCATAGAGGGAGGAGCCAGTTCACAACCCTTTTAAAGTCTTAAAGTGCCCATGTCTCCTACGGATCCAGTCTATACCCCATGGTTCTTGAAGCATCCCCAGCATCCTCTAGGACGTATGAGAAACACTGGAGTACACAAAACAAAAACCTTTTTATAAATTTAAAACTTTGATAAAGTTAATGGTCTCATAATGAATATCCACTGAGCAAAGTTAAAAGAAATCGTGTATCAGCAGTTTTATCGATTTCTGGAACTAGTCACTATCAGCTGAGTAACATTTAGATAAAACAGGGTAATGCTATTGGCTGCTATTAACTGGTAGAAAGGTCTCACGTTTCAAGGACAGTAACAAGTGAATGTAGTAGAGGTTATGCCAGACTGAAAGAAAAAGAAAAAAAAAAAAAAAAAAAAAAACACACTTATGTACTTACACTAAATTCAATTGTACTTGATGCAGGTGCAACGAAACCATACAATAAAAGTAATCTTTAACATGACAACTTTATTACAGCTTAAAAAAAAAAAAAAAAAAATTTGGACACATGTATGAGAAGCAAATACAAAATTAATTTTCAAGTGATACTTTAGTGTTCCTTTTGCATACTATATAAAAAATAAAAATATATGAAATGGAGGGGTATAATAGCTTAGCTCAAGTGAGCTGGTAGCATTTAGCTATAAAGCAATTTCACTGTTAACTTACATAAAACAAAGTTTATCCTGAGAACGTCATAGCAAGGGTATCATACTATACAACTATTAAAGTTTACAGTAAACAAACTTGCTTTGTTTATATTGCAATGCAATGGTTGGCTGGTTCAAATTTCTCAGCAGTCTGCAATTTATGTTTCCCTGCTTCTAATAAAAGTGGATGCTTTACTGATCTCCATGTGACACTCCATTGAAGCCTATTCTGGGAAGTGTGTGTGGGGGGGGGGGTCAAAAGCAGGATTTGTGAAGGGGGGTTTCCAAAGGGGGTGGAGCCAAGCATAGGGGTGGGCGGAGACTGGGGTATTATGCACTCTGTAATCTGTCACTGTGCCTTCCAAGAGTAATATAGGATATAGATATAATGTAAAAAAAAAAATTTCTATTATATATATATATATTTATATTATACACACATACATATACATACACACACACATATTGTAACACTGTAAGGGAACAAGGTGCCGTTTCGTGGGGTAAATGGCAGCTATGCAGCAGCTGAGGAATCACACAAGTCCAGTGTGTGGTGTAACTGGCCACGACCAGTTTTATTAAACAGAAAACAAAACAAACATCAAAAGAAAATACCTTGCCTGTCCGGCACTAACTAAACATAAGACGTTCCCAACGGTCTCTAAACAAAAACAAAAAAAAAAAACAGTTTTCAAGTCAACACTGTATGGCTCACTTGTGTAAGGAAGCATATTTCTCTCACAGAGATCCTGCAGTCTTCCCAGGCAGTCTACACACACTAATCAGGCTAGCAGCCCTATAACCCACTTACACAGCTGAAACCCTGATTAGCCCTCTGTGAGGACAAAGACCCAAACTGGGCCCAATGTCTGGAATTTGTCCTCTCTCTCTCTTTCAGGGCCCCTATCCAGCTTTTCCAATAAACTGAAAAGGTTCTGACAAAACAAAACATTTTCCTAATACATGTAAGACAAGAACCTGGGACAAACATACCTGCCCTCACACACTATTCCAGTGTTCTTGTCACAACATACATACATACATACATACACACACACACACACACACACAGTGGGGCAAAAAAGTATTTGGACAGCCACCGATTGTGCAAGTTGATCCACTTAAAAAGATGAGAGAGAGAGAGGTCTGTAATTTCCATCATAGGTACACTTCAACTGTGAGAGACAGAATCTGAAAATAAAAAACCACAGGAAAATCACATTGTATGATTTTTAAACATTTTATTTGTTAATTCTTGCGGAAAATAAATATTTGGACAATCAAAAAGTTTAACACAATACTTTGTAATATAACTTCGGTTGGCAATTAGAGGTCAAACGTTTGCTATTGCTCTTGAGCAGGTTTGCATACACTGTAGCAGGTATTTTGGCCCACTCTTCCATGCAGATCTTCTCTAGATCTGTCATGTTTTGGGGCCGTTGCCAGGCAACACGGACTTTCAACTCCCTCCACAGATTTTCTATTGGGTTGAGGTCTGGAGACTTGCTTGGCCACTCCAGGACCTTGAAATGCTTCTTACGGAGCCACTCCTTAGTAGTTGCTTCTACTGGCTAGAATCAGTCGTTCAACTCTTATGCCGTTAAAACGTAGCCACGGTAAGTCTTGATAGACGAACGGGCCCTGTTGCAGAAGATCCTCGCTAAGAGGTAGAAGCCACGGATCTTCGAGCAGCATCTCGAAAAGATCGGTGTACCAGGCCCTTCGTGGCCAGTCCGGAGCAATAAGGATTGCTTGAACCCTTTCCAGAATTCTTGGGATCAGAGGAAGAGGAGGAAACATGTACACCAGCTGGTAGACCCACGGAGTTGTCAGCGCGTCCATCGCCACTGCCTGTGGGTCTCTCAACCTGAAACAATACCGCTTGAGCTGCTTGTTGAGTCGAGAGGCCATTATGTCGATTTGTAGAAATCCCCACTGACGTGTCAACCATCAGAACACCTATGGGTGAAGGCCCTATTCCCCCGGGTGCAGGTCATGTCTGCTGAGGAAGTCTGCTTCCCAATAGTCCACTCCCGGAATGAAGACCACCAACAATGCCATGGCGTGTTTTTCTGCCTACAGGAGAATTCTTGACACCTCTGACACTGCGGCTCTGCTTTTTGTTCCTCCCTGTCGGTTGATTTACGTCACATTGTCCGACTGGACCTGAATAGCCCGATTCTGAAGAATAAGTGTGGCCTGCCGAAGGGCGTTGTGGATAGCCCTGAGGTACAGGATATTGACAGGAAGGACGACTTCCTGACTTGACCATCTTCCCTGAAACTGCACCGCCTGGGTGACTGCGCCCCAACCTCTGAGGCTTGCGTCTGTGGTTACCAGAATCCAATTCTGAATCCCAAACCTCCAACCCTCGACTAGGTGAGAAGTATGTAACCACCACAGGAGGGAGATCCTGGCTTTTGGTGACAGACGAATCCTCTGGTACATGTGAAGATGTGATCTGGACCATTTGTCCAACAGATCCAGCTGAAAGAGCCTCGCATGAAACCTTCTGTCCTGAATCGCCTCGAAAGAGGCCAAAATTTTCCTCAGAAGGCGTATGCAGAGATGCACAGAGATCCGGGTTGGCTTCAGGACAGCCCAAACCATCATCGACTGGATTACCATTGCTTTTTCCAAGGGAAGGAATACTTTCTGAGACACTGTATCCAGTATCATTCCCAGGAAAGAAAGCCTCTGAGTTGGGTCTAGGTGGGATTTTGGTAGTTTCAGAATCCATCCATGATCCAGGAGTAGTGTGGTTGAGAGAGCAATGTAGTCCAACTACCGCTCACTTGATGGTGCCTTTATCAGAAGATCGTCCAGGTACGGAATTATGTTCACTTCTTGTTTGCGGAGTAGTACCATCATCTCTGCCATCACTTTGAACACACTCGGTGTTGTGGAGAGACCAAATGGCAGGGCCTGGAACTGGTAGTGACAGTCCTGCAGTGCAAACCGTACATAAGCCTGATGAGTCAGCCAGAGCGGAATATGAAGGTACACATCCTTGATATCCAGAGACACTAGGAATTCCCCCTCCTCCAGACCCGAGATCCCCGCTCTCAGAGACTCCATCTTGAATTTGAACACTCGTAAGTACGGGTTCAATGATTTGAGGTTCAGAATTGGTTTTACCGAACCATCCGGCTTCGGTACTACAAACAAGTTGGAATATTAACCCTTGTTTTGTAGATGAGGTGGAACTGAAACAATGACCTAAGTCTGTAACAGTTTTAGAAAGGTGTCCTGTAAGGTTATTCCTGTCTCTTGTGAAACTGGTAAGCCTGATTTGAAGAATCTGTGAGGTGGGAGCTCCTTGAACGCCAGTCTGTAGCCCTGGGATAAAGGTCTATGACCCAGGTATCCTGGCACGATCTTGTCCAGATGTGACTGAAGAATTTTAGTTGGGCTCCCACTTGACAGTCTTCCAGGCATCGCAGTCCACCATCATGCGGAAGCTTTTGAGGAAGCAGAGCCTGAACTCTGTTCCTGTGAACCGGCAGTAGTTGGTTTCCGAGGTTTACCTCTAACCTTGCCCCTTAGCTTAGCCATCCGAAAGGACTGCAAGTTGGACCCTGAATAGGCCTTCCTAGCTGGGGGAGCTGCAGAAGGTAGGTATGTGGACTTACTCGCAATAGCTTTGGAGATCCATTTGTCTAGTTCATCTCCAAATAAGGCCTCACCTGTGAAAGGTAGGCCTTCCACGCCTTTCCTGTAGTCCGCATCCACAGTCCACTGTCATAGCCATAAACCCCTGTGTGCAGACACTGCCATAGCTATAGTGCGTGCATATTAAGCAAGCCTCTCTCTTTTATGGCTTACAGCATAAAGTTTGCAGAGTCCTGTATATGCTGCAGAAGCAAAATAATCTCCCCCTGAGGAAAGGTATCCAATCCCGCAATTAGGTTACCCGACCATTTAGCAATGGCTCACGTAATCCACCCACACGCTATAGTGGGTCTCTGGGCCACCCCAGCAGCAGTATACAAAGATTTGAGTGTAGTCTCAATCTTACGATCAGATGTATCCTTTAGGGAGGCTGCAGCAGGAACAGGTAACACTATTTTATGTGAGAGCCTGGAGACCGATGCAACCACTACCGGTAGATTCTCCCATTTTTTCCTATTCTCAAGAGGAAAAGGAAAAAATTATAACAGTTTAGGGATTTGAAATTTCTTATCAGGATTAACCCATGGTTCTTCAAACAGACTATTTAGTTCCTTTGACACAGGAAAAGTGGCTGAGGATTTCTTCTTTATATTAAAATAAGATTCCTCACTCTCCTCTGTCACCTTATCAGGGATATTCAGAACTTCTCTGATAGCTTCTATGAGAGCCTCTATTCCCTGCGACAGAGTACTCTCTCCCACCTCTGAGTGCACCTCACCCTCCTTCATTTCTGACCCCTCATCATCCGAGTCAGATTGCAGGATATGGGCCAAAGTACGTTTTTGCGGACAAATAGCAGGGGACCGAGACGCTGGTTTGGGGACAGAGTCTTTTTTCATAAACTCAGTCCTAGATTGTCTTAAGTATAGCGTCTCTTTCTCATTTCGAGATAACTTAGTAGAAATTGTGGAAATAAATTCCCCTAATGGAGTACAGCCATGTTAGTTCTGCCCCACTAGCCTGGGAAGGGATACTACACCGAGTACACACTAGTGAACCCCTAAAGAAGAGGAACACTGCGCGTACATGAAACACACTCCTGCCTGACATACTGTAACAGTGACAGCGCACACACGAAAAGGTTAAATGCACAATTAGCCCACAAAGAGCCCTTCCAGGGAGACACAGAGAGAATATGGAACCAGCACACGGCGCCCTTATCGCAAATGCCAAGCTTAGCCGGGTCGCAGACTAAGTACCTAGATTAGGGACTTTGTACACTAACAATTGCTCCCCCCCCCCTGCTATGACCCCCTGGCACCGCTGAGGTAATCTGGAGTCTCTCCGGAGGAGCTGCGCATCCCTGTCAGTCAGCGTCTGTCAGCTGCAAGAGGGAAAATGTCGCTTGTGAGCTGCTGGATCCACTCACAGTGAAGCCACACCCCTTCAATGGCGTGCGGTCTTCCCACTCTTCTTTATACTGGCTGTATGTGTCCAAATGCATAAAATGGAGACAGACTCCTTTTATGGCTTTGTTGCCAGTCCGGTTACTGTGTCCGCTGTTCAGCATCTGTGTCTGTACACAGTCGGGAGACACAGTCCGCCCCGTTTAAAAGCCGTGCGTCTCCATATCCTCATGCTGCCATAATGGCCGGTGACTCGCTAACCGAGATGCCGACTTAGTACTCTTCTGGCTCTGTTAGGAGTGGCGGCGTGCTGCAGGAATGTACGCTTGCTGTGGTGGGGCTTGCGAATAACTCATGTCGACCTTGAACATGTTGACCTAGAGACCCTGTCCACGTAGAGACCCTGTTGACCTAGTTACTGTCGACCTAGAGACCGGATCCCATCATTTACATTGGAGGCCATACTCAGATGATCAATGTGCAACTTTCAATGGTGTGAACAATGGCTGTATCTAAAGATGTACAGAGCATAATTGCAGTGTCTGAAGATGCTAAAAGCGAGTGCCTCAGTCCTTATACATCCAGACGCATAGCTGTACTCCAGAGAAAGGCTTGTAGCGGCATTTGCATGAAGTTGCAGATGTGCAAATGGCGAAAGAAGCAGCCACAAGCACTGTTGTGTACTACACAGAATCAGCCCCTGTATGTGCAGACTGTTATAACAGTCTATTAAAAACAAATAAGTCAAGTTTTGTAAAAGCACAACAGAAAAATTCAGAGACCTCTAATCAAGGCTGTAATTAGGTGTGTGGAGTGTGCCACCACCCATTGCACTGCAGGGGGCGATGTTGGCAGCACTAGTCAATTATCTGTTTTAATTACTTTTACTTGCAGCTTTCCCCATTTCTGAAGCCCAGCATCTCCTAACCGTCCCTGTCTCGTACCCCCACCGCATCTGTCACTATTACATACACAGCATTCATTGACTTGACTTGATATCTCTTTGCTGTTCAGTCGTGCTGTCCTTAATTACTTTTCAGGATGCTAATGTGCCCGGAATTCAACTCATTGCCTGTGGCATTGCAGTCAGACACTCTATTTATTGAGTTATCTGCCCTTGCATAGAAAGCTAGAGAATTCCATGCTAGAGAGCTCTACTTATATTGTACTTCGGGGGTCATTCCGAGTTTATCGTAGCTGTGCCAAATTTAGCACAGCTACGATCAGGCACTCAGACATGCGGGGGGACGCCCAGCACAGGGCTAGCCCGCACCGCATGCTAGTCTACCCCGCATGTCAGTGCCACCCCCCCCCCCCCCCCAGAAATGCAAAAGTATTGCACAGCGGCGATGCTTTTGCATTTCAGGAGTAACTCCCGGCCAGCGCAGCTCCTGCGGCTGGCCGGGAGAACCTCCTCGATGCCCGGGTCGCAGCGGCTGCGTGGTCCGGCCACGCCTGCGTTGGCCGGACCGCGCCGCCGTCCCGCCCCCTCCCGCCCAGCGACCGCCTCTGCCTGTCAATTAGGCAGAGGCGATCGCTACACTACAAGATCCAACCTGATCGCTGCAATAAACTGCAGCGAACGATCGGGTCGGAATGACCCCCTTTGTGAAAGTGTGATCAGCGTTGCTGCTGGGCAGATCTGTGTAGTGTGTGGCTTCAAGATATTGGATGTGTGGCTGTCATGGATCTTCTCGATTATGATGATGGTTATTTTTTTTATGGGGTACAGATAGCTTCATATAGTTAGAAATCTCAGTTTTTATTAGGGATCAAGTGCCTCGGTGGGTGGGGTGTTTGGCTGGAATGCAGCAGATCATGAGTTTCAGTCCTGGGTGTGGCAGTAGAATGAAATGTGTTATTTAATGAGGGGAATTGTGGCTTAATGACGGAAAGCGCTCAGGTTGAGGCATGCGCCTTATGTCCCCATTGGGAAAATGGGGAGGTGCACCATAAAGTCTAGTTACGGCTCTGCCTCTAATGACCTTATAGTCTCAGGCTGCTTGGGATAATGAAAAGAAAGTTGCAATAGTCTTAATTATTCATTTGGAGTAACAGAAAAACTGAGACAGATAATTGGTGAAATCCATCTGTGTGTATTGGCCGCTGTACAAGTTCATCACCCCACCACCACTCCAGAGTTATCGCGTATTGTACTAGGTGATATAAACACCAGATGGTGAGTGAAAGGGTCTCAATGTTCTAAGGAGCCCTAAAGTATCAGTCTGGCTTAAATATTTATAATACAGCGTGGTGTTTTGTAGATTAATATGTGTCTTATAAAATTGGATACCTAAAAAGTCTGCCACAGAATTTCAAGCATCAGTCCATGTATTAAAGGGTGTAGGTCATTTAAGAAGCACAGAATACAGCTTAGGATCACACCAAGGTCTCCTCAGTTCACACAGCTGACAGAGCCGCAGCAGCAATAATATGCAAATGCTAGTTTCAGCTTTCCCCTTGTGTACTGGCGTGCGCAGGAATGTGCAAGCATGGAGATACCCATTTTCATTGCATCTACGCGCTGTAACACCGCTGGTGGTTTGGGAAAATCACCCATCGGCATACCATCGACACTTGCATCATCCCTAATGGCAGGTGCAGTTTTGTAACATGGCATTTCTGGAAGCAGGCAGGTCTGAGAACATAGCCGCTTTCACCAACACGTCAGTGACAACACCATAACATGCACCATCATTTTTTGCATTCTCTTCAGCCACCACCCAGGAACACTCAGTTTTGCTGCCCCAATTCTGATGCCAGCGGATCCATACGTAATACCACATTTGTGCTTATACTTAGGGTAACGCATGTGTAGGCGTTTTCTGAATATTTTGTGCGTGCACAGTGGCACTTAATTGTTCAACTTTGTGAACATTGGCACTGAAGTCAGCATGCACCTCTGAATCAAGCCCTGGGTGATTAAATGGTATCCGGACTATATATCTACACTAAAAAGGTCTACAGTCAATAGGTCTACCACTAATAGTAGACATGCATTAGGTCGACTGGGTCAAAAGGTCAACATGACAATGGTCGGCACACATATAGTAGACAAGTTTTATTTTTTTCATTTGTTTCAACTTTTTCATACTTTACCATCCACGTGGCAGAAAGTGATAAACACCCCCCCCCCCCCCCCTAAAAAAAAATTGTGGCTACCTTTTCTGTGTCAACAATGTGCATGTCGACCTTTTGACCCTGTCAACCTTTTCTACTTTTGACCCTGTCAACCTATTCTATGTCGACCTAATGCATGTCTACCATTAGTGGTAGACCTATTGATAGTAGACCTTTTTAGTGTAGATCTAATAATCAATCCACACCTGTTTAAACAGTGCAATTATACACTGTGAGCCTGAGTGATTCTCAAGTCACATTAGGTAAAATGTAATCAAACATCTTATCTGTAAGCGCAAGATATGCACTTTTCAAAGTATGAGACACTAAACTGATTTTGTTGAGTGAAAATAGCCATTTGTCCCTCCACATAGCAAGGGGGGTGTCAATAAGCGCTATCCTCAACTTCTTTACAATAAACGGAAATCTAAATTTTTTTGCAGTGCTTATACAGAGTCTATAATATACACTGCAATGACACTGCAGTGTATAATATCCACACTGCAATGAAAGTTCCTTCATTTCACCCAGCTAATCTCCTCAGAAGGTCCTCAGACTTAACTCCTAGTCCTATAACTGCAGGCATCATGCTCAATGCTGCGCTTCAGCCATTGTGGGTAGTGGAAAACTAGGCCACTCTGTACTGTGTGTCAACTTTCCATTCATAGATGGTCTCAGTGGCGTAACTACCACCACCGCAAGCCACTGCGGAGGCACAGGGCTGCGGGGGCGCCGCCACTGATTGCTGGTGGGTGCGTGTGACCAGTAGCGGATCTTGCCACGGGCAAGCAGGACTTTTGCCAGGGGGCGCCGCTTTCCGGAGGGCGCAGGGCGCCATCCGGAGGGCGCCGCACCAGGGCAAGATCCGCTGCTGCTGTGCCCCCCGCTGCGAAGAGAAACTAGACGCGTACGCGTCTAGTTTCCCTTCGTGGAGTGGTCCTTTACTGTGCGGTGCGCGATGACGTCATCACGCACCGCACATCATTTCAGTCTGTACAGGGGGCGTAAATGACCACGCCCCCTGTACATAGCCATGCCCCCTATTGTCGCCCGGGGCGCACAGCGCCCAAGAACCGGCCCGGTGTGTGACTGAGTTCGGAAAGGAGCCGGAGGGCACAGCGCTAGCCTCTCCTGTGTCCGTCATGTGTCTCCGGCGGTGTGTCTGCCAAATGAAGTGCCAATTCGTGAGCCAATCAGAGCTCGCGGACCGGCAGCCAATCAGGAGCCGCAGCTGCCAGTCCGCGAGCTCCGATTGGCTCGTGAACCAGCACTTCATTTGACAGACACACCGCCGGAGACACATGACGGACACAGGAGAAGCTAGCGCTCTGCCCTCCGGCTCTTTCCCGAACTCACAGACTGTACCCTCCTTCCTGGACTGCACAGCAGCGGGGGTGGGTGTGTACCTGGCACTGGGGGGCATATTTGGCACAGGGGGCATATGTGTATTTGGTACTGGGGGGGCATGTGTGAAGCTGTCACTATGGGGAGCATATTTTTATCTGGCACTGTGGCGGAATATCTGCCACTGGTGGCACAGCTCTAGCAACAAGCATTACCTCCTGGTAACAAGCACGACACCCAGCTCATGAAATCCCTGGTAACAAGCATTACCCCCTAGCAACGAGCATGACACCCAGTGCATGAAACCCCTGGCAACGAATATTACCCCCTGGCAACGAACTTAACACCCAGCACATGATAACCCTGACAACAAGCATAACACCTAGCACATGAAACCCAGAGCATGAAAACCCCTGGCACCGTGCATGACACCCTGAGCATGAAACCCCTGGCAACGAGCAGGTAATTTAAAAGTAATTAGAAGTCTTACTGTAAGGCTTAATGTGTAATGGGCATTGCGGTGTGTGGCATAATGTATCACGGACATTGCGGTGTGTGGCATAATGTATCACATGCATTACGGTGTGTGTTATACTATATCACAGGCATTGTGGTATGTGGTATAATGTCTCAGGGGCATTGCACTGTGTAGCATAATGTATAACGGGCATTGCGACCCAAGGCATAATGTGTCACTGGCATTACGGTGTGTGGTATACTATATCACAGGCATTGTGGTATAATGTCGCCGGTGTATTGCAGTGTGAGGCATAACATATAACGGGCATTGCGGTGTGTGTTATAATGTGTCACAGGCATGACTGTGTGTGGTGTACTGTATCACAGGCATTGTATATGCTATAATGTCTCAGGGGCATTGCAGTGTGTAGCATAATGTATAACGGGCATTGCGATCCAAGGCATAATGTGTCACAGGCATTACGGTGTGTGGCATAATGTCTAAGGGCCATTGCAGTAATGTATAATGGGCATTACTATAAAAGGAGGAAAAATGACAAATATTTTAAGGGGCATGAATCAGGATAATTTTTTTTCCTGGGGTGGCCAACATCTGGGTGTGCAGGTTGCAAATCTGGGATATAAGGTAGTCTTTCCTGCAATACCACGCCCCTTCAAGCCTTAGCCACACCCATTTCAGCAAGGCCACACCCATTTCAGCAAGGCCACACCCATTTTCAGCAAGGCCACGCACCGAAGGCGTGCGCAGATTCATCGATTTACTGGAGGAAAGCAGAGAATGTCTGGGGGAAAAAATAGGATTTTAGTACCTACCGGTAAATCTTTTTCTCCTAGTCCGTAGAGGATGCTGGGGACTCCAAAAGAACCATGGGGTATAGACAGGATCCGCAGGAGCTTGGGCACACTGAAAAGACTTTGACTGGGTGTGAACTGGCTCCTCCCTCTATGCCCCTCCTCCAGACCTCAGAAATAGGAACTGTGCCCAGGAGAGACGGACATTTCGAGGAAAGGATTTTTGTTTAAACCAAGGGCGAGAAAACCTACCAGCCCACACCACAACATACTGTACAACCAGAGTATCAGGAAACCAGATAACAGTATGAATTAACAACAGCAACAAGCTGAATACAACTAATACACAACCCGCGTGTAAACAAATTTAACCAGCAATAATACACTGCAAGTAACAGTCCGCACTGGGAAGCACTGGCGTGCGCAGGACATTTTATTAGGGGGTGCACCGTCGGAGGGGTGTGTCTAGCAGCGCCTTTTGGCCGTGTCTAGCACCAACTATTGATGGTCAATGCATATAAAATATCCACCTTTGTACCAAGCCTAATAAAGCAGATACATTGTCAGATGTTGTGGGGTTCACCAAACACACACCCCTGATGGCACTCACTGCAATTACACTGCTCCCCCTCAGCCTGTCAATGCTGCTCCGACCGCCTGCCAGTATTGAATTTGTCTTCCTAAGAGGAACTCTGGCTGCATGCTGCTCCTCATCAGTGGCTGGTGTTGGCATAGCATGGAAGGAGAGAGGTGGGCGTGTGGCGGTTGGGCGTGCGAGCAGCATGACATAATCATGTCACATAACGCTGTTTTTGTACATGGAGGAGGAGCTGGGAATTTGAAAGCCGGTGTCAGTGGCACCCTTGATTAACCAAGGGGTCTGGTCAGTAATACAGTCCTGACAGGGTGCAGTGCAGAGGGGACAGTAATCAGCCTGCTCGGAGATCGCTGCATCAGGCATGCGAGATCGGGGTGCCGGACATTAGGGGGTGCCTGTGCGCACCAGGCACCCCCCCCTGCGCACACCTAAGCTGGGAAGGGCACCCAGCATCCTCTACGGACTAGAAGAAAAGGATTTACCGGTAGGTACTAAAATCCTATTTTCTGTTACGTCCTCGAGGAAGCTGGGGACTCCAAAAGGACCATGGGGTCTATACCAAAGCTCCAGAACGGGCGGGAGAGTGCGGACGACTCTGCAGCACCGATTGAGCAAACATGAGGTCCTCATCAGCCAGGGTATCAAACTTGTAAAACTTAGCAAAGGTGTTTGAAACCGACCAAGTAGCAGCTCGGCAAAGCTGAAGTGCCGAGACCCTCGGGCAGCCACCCAAGACGAGCCCACTTTTCTGGTAGAATGGGCCTTTACTGACTTCGGCAACGGTAGCCCAGCCGAAGAATGAGCTTGCTGAATCTTACTACAAATCCAGCGTGCAATAGTCTGCTTAGAAGCAGGATTTCCAATCTTGTTGGAAACATACAGGACAAAAGAGAGCCTCAGTTTCCCTGGCAAGAGCCGTTCCGGCGACGTAAATCTTCAAAGCTCTTACAACATCAAGAGACTTTGGAACTGCTACAGCATCCGTAGCCACAGGTACCACAATCGGTTGGTTAATGTAAAAGGAAGAAACCACCTTCGGCAGAAATTGTTGACGAGTCCTCAATTCTGCTCTATCCGCATGGAAGATCAAATATGGACTCTTGTGAGATAAGGCCGCCAACTCTGACACTCACCTGGCAGACGCCAGAGCCAAAAGCATGACTACCTTCCAAGTGAGAAACTAACTGAACCTTACGCAAAAGGTTCAAACCGGGGAGACACAAGAAACTGCAAGACCACTTCAAGATCCCATGGCAGCACAGGCGGTACAAATGGAGGATGGATATGCAGCACTCCCTTCACAAAAGCCTGAACCTCTGGAAGGACGGCCAATTCCTTTTGAAAGAAAATAGATAAAGCCGAAATCTGCACTTTGATGGAACCCAATTTCAGGCCTGCATCGACGTCTGCCTGCAAAAAATGGAGAAACCGACCCAAGTGAAATTCCTCCGCAGGCGCAGTTTTGGTCTCACACCACGAAACATACTTTCTCCAATTACGGTGATAATGTTTAGCTGTAACCTCCTTCCTCGCCTTAAGGAGAGTGGGGATGACCTCCCCAGGAATACCTTTTCGAGCTAAAATTTGGCGCTCAACTTCCATGCCGTCAAACGCAGCCGTGGTAAGTCCGGAAATATGCAAGGACCCTGCAATAACAGGTCCTCACAGAGGGAGCGGCCAAGGATCTTCCACCAATAATTCCTGAAGATGCGGATACCAGGCCCTGCGCGGCCAATCAGGAACTACGAGAATCGCCTGAACCTTTGCTCGTCGTATGATTCCCAGCACCTTTGGAATGAGAGGAAGTGGAGGGAACACATATACCGACTGAAACACCCACGGAGTCACCAGGGCGTCCACTGCACTGGCTTGAGGGTCCCTTGACCTGGAACAATACCTCGGAAGCTTCTTGTTGAGGCGAGACGCCATCATGTCTATCAGAGGAATTCCCCAACGCTTCGCCACTTCTGCAAATACCTCTTTGTGAAGAGCCCACTCTCCCGGATGGAGATCGTGTCTGCTGAGGAAGTCTGCTTCCCAGTTGTCCACTCCCGGGAGGAAGACTGCTGACAGAGCGCTCACGTGCTGTTCTGCCCAGCGAAGGATTCTTGTGGCCTCCACCCTAGCCTCTTGTTCCGCCTTGACGGTTTACATGCGCCACCGCTGTTATGCTGTCCGACTGGATCAGGACAGGTCGACCCTGAAGAAGGCTCTTTGCTTGTAGCAGGCCGTTGTAAATGGCTCTTAACTCGAGGACATTTATGTGGATACAAGATTCCTGGTTTGACCATTTCCCCTGGAAATTTCTTCCTTGGGTGACTGCGCCCCAGCCTCGGAGACTTGCATCTGTTGTCAGTAGGACCCAGTCCTGGATTCCGAATCGGCGCCCTCCTAGAAGGTGAGAGCTTTGTAGCCACCACAGGAGAGAAATCCTGGCCCTGGAAGATACTTATTTTCCGGTGCATGTGCAGGTGAGACCAGGACCATTTGCTCAGCAGATCCCACTGAAACACCCGGGCATGAAACCTGCCAAACGGAATGGCTTCGTACACCGCAACCATTTTCCCCAGAACCCGAGTACACTGATGAATCGACACACTTGTCAGCCTCAGAAGCTCCCTGACCATTGTCTGTAGTTCCAGAGCTTTGTCTTCCGGAAGAAACACTCTGTAACTCCGTATCTAGAATCATGCCCAGAAAGGGCAGCCGAGTGGTCGGAATCAACTGAGACTTTAATAAATTTAGAACCCAACCATGTTGTCGCAGAACCGACAGAGACAATTCCACATTTCGTAACAATTTTTCCTTGGACCTCGCCTTTATCAGGATATCGTCCAAGTACGGGATAATTGTAACCCCTTGTTAGCGAAGGAGAACCATCATTTCTGCCATGACTTTGGTGAAAATCCTCGGGGCCGTGGAAAGCCCAAACGGCAACGTCTGAAATTGGCAATGACAATCCTGTATCGCAAACCTGAGGAAAGCTTGATGCGGAGGATATCGGGACGCGTAAGTAGGCATCCTTTATATCGACTGACGCCATAAAATCCCCCCCTTCTAGGCTGGAAATCACAGCTCGAAGAGATTCCATCTTGAACTTGAAAACTTTCAAGTAAGGATTGAGGGATTTTAGGCTCAGAAAAGGTCTGACCGAACCGTCCGGCTTCGGTACAACAGAGAGGCTAGAGTAGAACCCCTTCCCCCGTTGGGACGGGGGAACGGGAACAATGACCCTCTGTTGACACAACTTTTGTATAGCTGCCTTCACGACCTCCGTGTCGCGAAGAGACATGAAAAAGCGGTGAGGGGGCATCTCGTGAAACTCCAGCCTGTATCCCTGAGACACTATTTCTAGGACCCAAGGATACAGGCCTGATTGAACCCAGACCTGACTGAAGATCCGCAGACGGCCCCCCACCGGTCTGGACTCCCCCAGGGGAGCCCCAGCGTCATGCAGTGGACTTGGTAGAGGCGGGGGAGGACTTTTGGTCCTGGACGCCTGATACTGCAGGCGACTTTCTTCCCCGTCCTCTACCCTTTGAAGCGAGGAAGGACGAGCTTTTTCCTCGCTTGTATTTATTTGGACGAAAGGACTGCATCTGCTGATGGGGTGCCTTTTTCTGCTGTGTGGGAACATAAGGAAGAAAAGATGACTTACCCGCAGTCGCGGTAGACACCAGGTCAGTCAAGCCGTCACCAAACAAGACACTACCTTTGAAGGGGAGAGCTTCCATAGCCTTCTTGGAGTTGGCATCAGCATTCCATTGATGGATCCACAGCACCCTCCTGGCCGAGATCGCCATGGCATTGGCTCTTGATCCCAAGAGACCAACATCCCTCGCCACATCCTTCAGGTAATCTGCAGCGTCCTTGATATAACCAAGAGTCAAAAGAACATTATCTTTATCAAGGGTATCCATATCAGAAGCTAAATTATCAGCCCATTTAGCAATAGCACTACTCACCCATACCGACGCCACAGCAGGTCTGAGCAATGCACCCGTATTAGCGAAAATGGTCTTCAGAGACGTCTCCCGCTTGCGATCTGCCGGATCCTTGAGAGCTGCCGTGTCAGGGGACGGAAGCGCCACCTTCTTAGACAAATGGGATAGAGCCTTGTCAACATTCGGAGACGACTCCCATTTTTCCCTGTCAGAGGGGAAAGGATACGCCATGAAAATTCTCTTGGGAATCTGCCACCTCTTGTCCGGCGACTCCCAAGCCTTTTCACAAAGAGTATTCATTTCATGAGAGGGGGGAAACTTCACCTCAGGTTTTTTCCCTTTAAACAAACAAATCCTTGTTTCCTGCACCGCAGGTTCGTCAGAGATAAGTAAAACATCTTTAATAGCCACAATCATGTACTGAATACTCTTAACTAGCCTTGGGTGTAAAGTAGCCTCAGTAAAGTAGACATCGGAAGCAGAATCCGTGTCAGTATCCGTATCTACCATCTGGGTAAACTAACGCTTTTGCGACCCTGACGGGGCCTGCACCTGAGACAAAGCATCCTCCATGGATTTCCTCCACACTTGTGTGTAAGACTCCGATTTATCCAATCTCTTAGACAATGAGGCCACATTTGTATTAAGTGCACTTAACATCGTAAGAAAATCAGGTGTGCCGACTGTGCAGGCTGTGCCGACAGAGCCATCTCCAGACCCGTATCTGCGCCCCCAGCAACCTCCTCCGGGAGTAACACTCAGCTTCAGACATGCCGACACATAGTACCGACACACACACACTGCCTCAGCTAGGGGACAGACCCACAAGGAAGCCCAGATAGAGAAAACACAGAGGGAGTATGCCAGCTCACACCCCAGCACCCATATATCCCACCAAACGATATATGTGGAAAAGCGCTGCTATTAATTACAATATATGCACCAAATATCTGTGCCTGCCCTCTTCCCCCCCCCCCCCCCCCCCCTCAATTTGCTCCCTTATACTTGAATGGTGCTTGGAGGTCCCGGGCCAGCGTCTCATGCAGCGGCTGTGGATGAGAGAAAATGGCGCTGGTGAGCTGTGCGGCTATGCCCTACCCCTTCCCGGCGCGCTTCAGTCCCGCAAAAATGTAAACTTGAATTGCTGCGGGGGTACGGAAAACGGTGCCCAGGCACCGAAAATGCCTTCTGCCAGCCCTTAAAAGACCCCCCCAGCGCCCTGCACCCGCAAGTGCCGTTGGTGAAGTGTGTGGGAGCATGGAGCGCAGCGCTACCGCTGCTACCTCGTTACTGAAGTCTTCTGCCGTCTGATGTCTTCGGATCTTCACATACTCACCCGGCTTCTTTTTTCTGGCTTCTGTGAGGAGGGGTGACGGCGCGGCTCCGGGAACAAGCAGCTAGGCGAACTAAGTGAACGAACCCTCTGGAGCTAATGGTGTCCAGTAGCCTAAGAAGCAGAGCCCTTAACTAAGTAGAAGTAGGTCCGACTTCTCTCCCCTCATAGTGTTCACTCTAGGAGTGAAAAGGGGCAGGGCGCCAGACACCGGGGGCACATGTGCGCGCGTCTGAAATGGGGGCGCGGACACGCAAATTAGGGGGCGCGGCAACGCCTACGTCATTTTAGGAGTCGGTGCGGCCCACAGACGCTACTATAGAGAGCGTCTGTGGCCGGCGACGTCACTGTTGGGGGCGTGCCCAGCACCTCAGTCGGTGCTGGGCTTCCCCCAGCCCTCTCCCAATGCGTGAATGGATGCCGCGCGCATGCGCACGTTATCTATACATGCCGGGAGGGCAGGAATCGGGCGGCTGTTCTAGCAGGGCGCCGCAAAAGGGGCAGGGCGGGTTTTGCCTGCTAAAAAACGGGCAGGGCGCGGCGCCCTGCTAAAACAGCCTAGAGTGAACACTACCTCAGTTCCTCGATGCAGGGAGCCTATAGCCAGCAGGACTCCCTGAAAATAAAAAACCTAACAAAAGTCTTTTCTAGAGAAACTCAGTAGAGCTCCCCTAGTGAGTGTCCAGTCACTCCTGGGCACAAAGTCTAACTGAGGTCTGGAGGAGGGGCATAGAGGGAGGAGCAAGTTCACACCCAGTCAAAGTCTTTTCAGTGTGCCCAAGCTCCTGCGGATCCCGTCTATACCCCATGGTCCTTTTGGAGTCCCCAGCATCCTCTAGGACGTAAGAGAAAAATTTCTAGTTACACCACTGGATGGTCTATAAGAAAACGACTAAAGGGCCCTACACACATAGCAAACCGCCGCTGAGCTGCCCGACACGTCCGGCGGGCAACCCAGCGGCAAGGGGAGTGAAGTTTCTTCACTCCCCCGTCACCTGGCTCCATAGCACTGCATGCTAATATGGACGAGATTGTCCATGTTGGCCTGCATGTTTAAACGAGCCGGCACCAGCGATGAACGAGCGCCGGGCCACGTATCGTTCATTGCTGGTGCCTACACATTGAAAGATATGAACGGTATCTCGCTCATTAATGAACGAGATCGTTCATATCTTTCACTGATATCGACCAGTGTGTAGGGCCCTTAAAACACAGTAACTCTGTGTATTCACTAATTATATTACACAACTTTAGATGTGAGAAAGATCTGAATGAATGACTGCAAAGACCAAACAGAAAGAAAACTTGTCTTTGTGTAACAGGACAGAAAGGTCTAAAATCCTGCGCTCAACTTCCCGACTGTGCACTTACTTCATTACTCTGTAGTTCATGTAAATTTTTTAAATTATATTTCTCTAACGTCCTAAGTGGATGCTAGGGACTCCGTAAGGACCATGGGGAATAGCGGCTCCGCAGGAGACTGGGCACAAAAGTAAAGCTTTAGAACTACCTGGTGTGCACTGGCTCCTCCCCCTATGACCCTCCTCCAAGCCTCAGTTAGATTTTTGGGCCCGAACGAGAAGGGTGCACACTAGGTGGCTCTCCTGAGCTGCTTAGTGAAAAGTTTAGTTTTAGGTTTTTTATGTTCAGTGAGACCTGCTGGCAACAGGCTCACTGCATCGAGGGACTAAGGGGAGAAGAAGCGAACTCACCTGCGTGCAGAGTGGATTGGGCTTCTTAGGCTACTGGACATTAGCTCCAGAGGGACCGATCACAGGCCCAGCCATGGATAGGTCCCAGAGCCGCGCCGCCGGCCCCCTTACAGAGCCAGAAGACAGAAGAGGTCCGGAAAATCGGCGGCAGAAGACGTCCCGTCTTCAACAAGGTAGCGCACAGCACTGCAGCTGTGCGCCATTGCTCTCAGCACACTTCACACTCCGGTCACTGAGGGTGCAGGGCGCTGGGGGGGGGGGGGCGCCCTGAGACGCAATAAAAAATACCTTGGATGGCAAAAAATGCATCACATATAGCTCCTGGGCTATATGGATGAATTTAACCCCTGCCAAAATACACAGAAAAACGGGAGATAAGGCCGCCGAAAAGGGGGCGGAGCCTATCTCCTCAGCACACTGGCGCCATTTTCCCTCACAGCTCCGTTGGAGGGAAGCTCCCTGGCTCTCCCCTGCAGTCACTACACTACAGAAAGGGTTAAAAAAAAGAGAGGGGGGGCACTAATTACGCGCAGTATTAAAAATACAGCAGCTATAAGGGGAAAAACTTATAATAAGAATTTACTTACCAATAATTCTATTTCTCGTAGTCCGTAATGGATGCTGGGGACTCCGTCAGGACCATGGGGAATAGCGGCTCCGCAGGAGACAGGGCACAAAAATAAAGCTTTAGGATTAGGTGGTGTGTACTGGCTCCTCCCCCTATGACCCTCCTCCAAGCCTCAGTTAGGATACTGTGCCCGGACGAGCGTACACAATAAGGAAGGATATTGAATCCCGGGTAAGACTCATACCAGCCACACCAATCACACCAATCACACCGTATAACTTGTGATCTGAACCCAGTTAACAGTATGACAAACGTAGGAGCCTCTGAACAGACGGCTCACAACAATAACAACCCGAATTTGTTTGTAACAATAACTATGTACAAGTATTGCAGACAATCCGCACTTGGGATGGGCGCCCAGCATCCACTACGGACTACGAGAAATAGAATTATCGGTAAGTAAATTCTTATTTTCTCTAACGTCCTAAGTGGATGCTGGGGACTCCGTCAGGACCATGGGGATTATACCAAAGCTCCCAAAACGGGCGGGAGAGTGCGGATGACTCTGCAGCACTGAATGAGAGAACTCAAGGTCCTCCTCAGCCAGGGTATCAAATTTGTAGAATTTTGCAAACGTGTTTGCCCCTGACCAAGTAGCAGCTCGGCAGAGTTGTAATGCCGAGACCCCCCGGGCAGCCGCCCAGGATGAGCCCACTTTCCTTGTGGAATGGGCCTTGACAGATTTAGGTTGTGGCAAGCCTGCCACAGAATGTGCAAGTTGAATTGTGCTACAAATCCAACGAGCAATCGTCTGCTTAGAAGCAGGAGCACCCATCTTGTTGGGTGCATACAATATAAACAGTGAGTCAGACTTTCTGACTCCCGCCGTTCTTGAAATATATATTTTCAATGCCCGGACCACGTCCAACAACTTGGAATCCTCCAAATCATTAGTAGCCGCAGGCACCACAATAGGCTGGTTCAGGTGAAACGCTGACACCACCTTAGGCAGAAAATGAGGACGCGTCCGCAGTTCTGCCCTGTCCGTATGGAAAATCAGATATGGGCTCTTATATGATAAAGCCGCCAATTCTGATACTCTCCTGGCTGAAGCCAGGGCCAGTAGCATGGTTACTTTCCATGTAAGATACTTCAACTCCACCGATTTGAGCGGCTCAAACCAATGGGATTTGAGAAAATCCAAGACTACATTAAGATCCCACGGTGCCACTGGGGGCACAACCGGGGGCTGTATATGTAGTACTCCTTTTACAAAAGTCTGGACTTCAGGAACTGAAGCCAATTCTTTCTGGAAGAAAATCGACAGGGCCGAAATTTGAACCTTAATGGACCCCAATTTGAGGCCCATAGACAATCCTGTTTGCAGGAAATGTAGGAATCGACCCAGTTTAAATTCCTCCGTGGGGGCCTTCCTGGCCTCACACCACGCAACATATTTCCTCCAAATGCGGTGATAATGTTGTGCAGTCACCTCCTTCCTGGCTTTTACCAGTGTAGGAATGACCTCTTCCGGAATGCCTTTTTCCCTTAGAATTCGGCGTTCAACCGCCATGCCGTCAAACGCAGCCGCGGTAAGTCTTGGAATAGACACGGTCCCTGCTGAAGCAGGTCCCGTCTTAGAGGTAGAGGCCACGGATCCTCCGTGAGCATCTCTTGAAGTTCCGGGTACCAAGTTCTTCTTGGCCAATCCGGAGCCACTAGTATCGTTCTTACTCCCTTTTGCCGTATAATTCTCAGTACTTTTGGTATGAGAGGCAGAGGAGGGAACACATACACTGACTGGAACACCCACGGTGTTACCAGAGCGTCCACAGCTATTGCCTGAGGGTCTCTTGACCTGGCGCAATACCTGTCCAGTTTTTTGTTGAGGCGGGACACCATCATATCCACCATTGGTTTTTCCCAACGGTTCACAATCATGTGGAAGACTTCTGGATGAAGTCCCCACTCTCCCGGGTGTAGATCGTGTCTGCTGAGGAAGTCTGCTTCCCAGTTGTCCACTCCCGGAATGAATACTGCTGACAGTGCCATCACATGATCTTCCGCCCAGCGAAGAATCCTTGCAGCTTCTGCCATTGCTGTCCTGCTTCTTGTGCCGCCCTGTCTGTTTACGTGGGCGACTGCCGTGATGTTGTCCGACTGGATCAACACCGGCTGACCCTGAAGCAGGGGTTTTGCCAGACTTAGAGCATTGTAAATCGCTCCAGTATATTTATGTGAAGAGACATCTCCAGGCTTGACCATACTCCCTGGAAGTTTCTTCCCTGTGTGACCGCTCCCCAGCCTCTCAGACTGGCATCCGTGGTCACCAGGACCCAGTCCTGTATGCCGAATCTGCGGCCCTCTAACAGATGAGCACTCTGCAACCACCACAGAAGAGACACCCTTGTCCGTGGCGATAAGGTTATCCGCTGATGCATCTGCGGATGTGATCCGGACCATTTGTCCAGCAGATCCCACTGAAAAGTTCGTGCGTGGAATCTGCCGAATGGAATCGCTTCGTAAGAAGCCACCATCTTTCCCAGGACTCTTGTGCATTGATGCACAGACACTTTCCCTGGTTTTAGGAGGTTCCTGACAAGTTCGGATAACTCCCTGGCTTTCTCCTCCGGAAGAAACACCTTTTTCTGAACCGTGTCCAGAATCATTCCCAGGAACAGCAGACGTGTCGTCGGGGTCAACTGAGATTTTGGAAAATTCAGAATCCACCCGTGTTGTTGCAGCACTAGTCGGGTTAGTGCTACTCCGTCCTCCAGCTGTTCTCTGGACCTTGCCCTTATCAGGAGATCGTCCACGTAAGGGATAATTAATAAGCCTCTTCTTCGCAGAAGAATCATCATTTCGGCCATTACCTTGGTAAAGACCCGAGGTGCCGTGGACAATCCAAACGGCAGCGTCTGAAACTGATGATGACAGTTTTGCACCACGAACCTGAGGTACCCTTGATGTGAAGGGCAAATTGGGACATGCAGGTAAGCATCCTTTATGTCCAGGGACACCATAAAGTCCCCTTCTTCCAGACTCGCTATCACTGCTCTGAGTGACTCCATCTTGAACTTGAATTTTTGTATGTACAGGTTCAAAGATTTCAGATTTAGAATAGGTCTTACCGAGCCGTCCGGCTTCGGTACCACAAATAGCGTGGAGTAATACCCCTTTCCCTGTTGTAGGAGGGGTACCTTGACTATCACCTGCTGAGAAAACAGCTTGTGAATGGCTTCCAATACCGTCGCCCTGTCTGAGGGAGACGTTGGCAAAGAAGACTTTAGGAACCTGCGAGGGGGAGACTTCTCGAATTCCAACCTGTAACCCTGAGATACTACCTGCAGGATACAGGGGTCCACCTGTGAGCAAGCCCACTGTGCGCTGAAATTCTTGAGTCGACCCCCCACCGCTCCTGAGTCCGCTTGTAAGGCCCCAGCGTCATGCTGAGGGCTTTGCAGAACCCTGAGAGGGCTTCTGTTCCTGGGCAGGGGCTGCTTACTGCCCTCTCTTACCCCTTCCTCTGCCCCGAGGCAGATATGACTGTCCTTTTGTCCGCTTGTTCTTATAGGACCGAAAGGACTGCGGCTGAAAAGACGGTGCCTTTTTCTGTTGGGAGGGGGTCTGAGGTAAAAAGGTGGATTTTCCGGCAGTTGCCGTGGCCACCAGATCCGATAGACCGACGCCAAATAATTCCTCCCCTTTATACGGCAATACTTCCATATGTCGTTTGGAATCCGCATCACCTGACCACTGTCGCGTCCATAAACTCCTTCTGGCAGATATGGACATCGCATTTACTCTCGATGCCAGAGTGCAAATATCTCTCTGAGCATCTCGCATATAAAGGAAAGCATCCTTTAATTGCTCTATAGTCAATAAAATACTGTCCCTATCCAGGGTATCAATATTTTCAGTCAGGGAATCCAACCAGACGACCCCAGCACTGCACATCCAGGCTGAGGCGATGGCTGGTCGCAGTATAACACCAGTATGTGTGTATATACTTTTTAGGGTAGTTTCCAGTCTCCTATCAGCTGGATCCCTGAGGGCGGCCGTATCAGGAGACGGTAACGCCACTTGTTTTGATAAGCGTGTGAGCGCCTTATCCACCCTAGGGGGTGTTTCCCAGCGCGCCCTAACCTCTGGCGGGAAAGGGTATAATGCTAATAACTTTTTTGAAATTAGCACTTTTCTATCTGGGTTAACCCACGCTTCATCACATACATCATTTAATTCCTCTGATTCAGGAAAAACTACAGGTAGTTTTTTCACCCCCCACATAATACCCCTTTTTGTGGTACTTGCAGTATCAGAGATATGCAAAGCCTCCTTCATTGCCGTGATCATATAACGTGTGGCCCTACTTGAAAATACGTTTGTTTCATCACCGTCGACACTAGATTCAGTGTCCGTGTCTGGGTCTGTGTCGACCGACTGAGGTAACGGGCGCTTTACAGCCCCTGACGGTGTCTGAGACGCCTGGGCAGGTACTAACTGGTTTGCCGGCCGTCTCATGTCGTCAACTGATTTTTGTAATGTGCTGACATTATCACGTAATTCCATAAACAAAGCCATCCATTCCGGTGTCGACTCCCTGGGGGGTGACATCACCATTATCGGCAATTGCTCTGCCTCCACACCAACATCGTCCTCATACATGTCGACACACACGTACCGACACACAGCAGACACACAGGGAATGCTCTTATCGAAGACAGGACCCCACTAGCCCTTTGGGGAGACAGAGGGAGAGTTTGCCAGCACACACCCAAGCGCTATAATATATATGGGAACAACCTTATATAAGTGTTGTTCCTTATAGCAGCTTAAATATATCAAAATATCGCCAAAAAATGCCCCCCCTCTCTGTTTTACCCTGTTTCTGTAGTGCAGTGCAGGGGAGAGTCCTGGGAGCCTTCCTCACAGCGGAGCTGAGCAGGAAAATGGCGCTGTGTGCTGAGGAGAATAAGCCCCGCCCCCTATTTCGGCAGGCTTTTTTCGCGGAGTTTTAGATATCTGGCATGGGTTAAATACCTACATATAGCCTCAATGGCTATATGTGATGTATTCTTTTGCCATAAAGGTATTAAATATTGCTGCCCAGGGCGCCCCCAGCAGCGCCCTGCACCCTCCGTGACCGCTTGGTGTGAAGTGTGTGACAACAATGGCGCACAGCTGCAGTGCTGTGCGCTACCTTCATGAAGACTGAAGAGCCTTCTGCCGCCTGTTTCCGGACCTTCAATCTTCAGCATCTGTAAGGGGGGTCGGCGGCGCGGCTCCGGGACGAACCCCAGGGTGAGACCTGTGTTCCGACTCCCTCTGGAGCTAATGGTGTCCAGTAGCCTAAGAATCCAATCCATCCTGCACGCAAGTGAGTTGAAATTCTCTCCCCTAAGTCCCTCGATGCAGTGAGCCTGTTGCCAGCAGGACTCACTGAAAATAAAAAACCTAAAAACTTTTTCTAAGCAGCTCTTTAGGAGAGCCACCTAGATTGCACCCTGCTCGGACGGGCACAAAAACCTAACTGAGGCTTGGAGGAGGGTCATAGGGGGAGGAGCCAGTACACACCACCAAATCCTAAAGCTTTATTTTTGTGCCCTGTCTCCTGCGGAGCCGCTATTCCCCATGGTCCTGACGGAGTCCCCAGCATCCACTTAGGACGTTAGAGAAATAAGGTTATCCCTGTATATATATAGCGCTCTGATGTGTGCTGGCAAACTCTCCCTCTGTCTCCCCAAAGGGCTAGTGGGGTCCTGTCCTCTATCAGAGCATTCCCTGTGTGTGTGCTGTGTGTCGGTACGTTTGTGTCGACATGTATGAGGAGAAAAATGATGTGGAGACGGAGCAGATTGCCTGTAATAGTAATGTCACCCCCTAGGGGGTCGACACCTGAGTGGATGAACTGTTGGAAGGCATTACGTAACAGTGTCAGCTCTGTATAAAAGACAGTGGTTGACATGAGACAGCCGGCTACTCAGCTTGTGCCTGTCCAGACGTCTCATAGGCCGTCAGGGGCTCTAAAGCGCCCGTTACCTCAGATGGCAGATATAGACGCCGACACGGATACTGACTCCAGTGTCGACGGTGAAGAGACAAATGTGACTTCCAGTAGGGCCACACGTTACATGATTGAGGCAATGAAAAATGTTTTACACATTTCTGATAATACGAGTACCACCAAAAAGGGGTATTATGTTCGGTGAGGAAAAACTACCTGTAGTTTTCCTGAATCTGAGAAATTAAATGAGGTGTGTGATGATGCGTGGGTTTCCCCCGATAACAACTGATAATTTCTAAAATGTTATTGGCATTATATCCTTTCCCGCCAGAGGTTAGGGTGCGTTGGGAAACACCCCCTAGGGTGGATAAAGCACTCACATGCTTGTAAGAACAAGGGCTCTACCCTCTCCTGAGATGGCCGCCCTTAAGGATCCTGCTGATAGAAAGCAGGAGGGTATCCTAAAATGTATTTACACACATACTGGTGTTATACTGCGACCAGCAATCGCCTCAGCCTGGATGTGCAGTGCTGGGTTGGCGTGGTCGGATTCCCTGACTAAAAATATTGATACCCTAGATAGGGACAGTATATTATTGCCTATAGAGCATTTAAAAGATGCAATTCTATATATGCGTGATGCACAGCGGAATATTTGCCGACTGGCATCAAGTCTAAGTGCGTTGTCCATTTCTGCCAGTAGAGGGTTATGGACACGACAGTGGTCAGGTGATGCGGATTCCAAACGGCGTTTGGAAGTATTGCCTTATTAAGGGGAGGAGTTATTTGGGGTCTGTCTTTCAGACCTGGTGGCCACGGCAACAGCTGGGAAATCCACGTTTGTACCCCAGGTCGCCTCTCAACATAAGAAGACGCCGTATTATCAGGCGCAGTCTTTTCGTGGGCAAGCGGGCAAAAGGTTCCTCATTTCTGCCCCGTGACAGAGGGAGAGGAAAAAGGCTGCAGAAATCAGCCAGTTCCCAGGAACAGAAACCCTCTCCCGCCTCTGCCAAGCCCTCAGTATGACGCTGGGGCTTTACAAGCAGAATCAGGCACGGTGGGGGCCGCGTCTCAATGAATTTCAGCGCGCAGTGGGCTCACTCGCAAGTAGACCCCTGGATCCTTCAGGTGATATCTCAGGGGTACAAATTGGAATTCGAGACGTCTCCCCCTCGCCGTTTCCTAAAGTCGGCTTTAACGATGTCTCCTTCTGACAGGGAGGCAGTTTTGGAAGCCATTCACAAGCTGTATTCCCAGCAGGTGATAATCAAGGTACCCCTCCTGCAACAGGGAACAGGGTATTATTCCACACTGTTGTGGTACCGAAGCCGGACGGTTCGGTGAGACCGATTCTAAATCTAAAATCTTGAACACTTACATACGGAGGTTCAAATTCAAGATTGAGTCACTCAGAGCAGTGATTGCGAACCTGGAAGAAGGGGACTACATGATGTCTCGGGACATCAAGGATGCTTACCTTCATGTCCCAATTTACCCTTCTCACCAAGGGTACCTCAGGTTTATGGTACAGAACTGTCACTATCAGTTTCAGACGCTGCCATATGGATGGTCCACGGCACCCCGGGTCTTTACCAAGGTAATGGCCGAAATGATGATACTCCTTCGAAGGAAGGGAATTTTAGTTATCCCTTACTTGGACGATCGATTCCCTGATAAGGGTAAGATCCAGGGAACAGTTGGAGGTCGGTGTAGCACTATCTCAGGTAGTGTTGCGGCAGCACGATTGGATTCTCAATATTCCAAAATCGCAGCCGATTCCGACGACTCGTCTTCTGTTCTTAGGGATGATCCTGGACACAGTCCAGAAAAAGGTGTTTCTCCCGGAGGAGAAAGTCAGGGAGTTATCCGAGCTAGTCGGGAACCTCCTATAACCGAGCCAAGTCTCAGTACATCAATGAAATGGTTCTGGGAAAAATGGTGGCTTCCTACGAAGCAATCCCATTCGGCAGATTCCACGCAAGAACTTTCCAGTGGGACCTGCTAGACAAATTGTCCGGGTCGCATCTTCAGATGCATCAGCGGATAACCCTGTCACCAAGCACAAGGGTGTCTCTCCTGTGGTGGTTGCAGAGTGCTCATCTTCTAGAGGGCCGCACATTCAGGACTGGGTCCTGGTGACCACGGATGCCAGCCTGCGAGGCTGGGGAGCAGTCACACAGGGAAGGAATTTCCAGAGCTTATGGTCAAGCCTGGAGACATCACTTCACATAAATATCCTGAAGCTAAGGGCCATTTACAATGCTCTTAGCTCAGCAAGACCTCTGCTTCAAGGCCACCCGGAGTTGATCCATTCGGACAACATCACGGCAGTCACCCACGTAAAACAGACAGGGTGACACAAGAAGCAGGAGGGCAATGGCAGAAGCTGCAAGGATTCTTCGCTGGGCGGAAAATCATGTGATAGCACGGTCAGCAGTATTCATTCCGGGAGTGGACAACTGGGAAGCAGACTTCCTCAGCAGACACGACCTCCACCCGGGAGAGTGGGGACTTCACCCAGAAGTCTTCCACATGTTTATAAAACTCGACAAGTATTGCGCCAGGTCAAGGGACCCTCAGGCAATAGCTGTAGACGCTCTAGTAACACAGTGGGTGTACCAGTCAGTGTATGTGTTCCCTCCTCTGCCTCTCATACCCAAGGTACTGAGAATTATAAGATGGAGAGGAGTAAGCACTATATTCGTGGCTCCGGATTGGCCAAGAAGGACTTGGTAACCGGAACTTCAAGAGATGCTCACGGAGGATCCGTGGCCTCTACCTCTAAGAAGGGACCTGCTCCAGCAAGGACCCTGTCTGTTCCAAGACTTACCGCGGCTGCGTTTGACGGCATGGCGGTTGAACGCCGGATCCTGAAGGAGAAAGGCATTCCGAATGAAGTCATTCCTATCCTGATCAAAGCCAGGAAAGATATAACCGCAAAACATTATCACCGCATTTGGCGAAAATATGTTGCGTGGTGCGAGGCCAGTAAGGCAACGACGGAGGAATTTTCAACTAGGTCGATTCCTACATTTCCTGCAAACAGGAGTGTCTATGGGCCTGAAATGGGGGTCCATTAAGGTTCAAATTTCGGCCCTGTCAATTTTCTTCCAAAAAGAACTAGCTTCAGTCCCTGAAGTTCAGACGTTTGTGAAAGGGGTACTGTATATACAGCCTCCTTTTGTGCCTCCAGTGGCACCTTGGGATCTAAATGTAGTTGTTGGGTTCCAAAAGCCACATTGGTTTGAACCACTTAAATATGTGGAGTTAAAATATCTCACATGGAAAGTGGTCATGCTGTTGGCCCTGGCCTGGGCTAGGTGCGTGTCAGAATTGGCGGCTTTATCCTGTAAAAGCCCTCATCTGATTTTCCATTCGGACAGGGCGGAATTGAGGACTTGTCCCTAATGTGGTTTTCAGCGTTTCACCTGAATCAACCTATTGTGGTGCCTGCGGCTACTAGGGACTTGGAGGACTCCAAGTTGCTAGACGTTGTCAGAGCCCTGGAAATATAGGTTTCCAGGACGGCTGGAGTCAGAAAATCTGACTCGTTGTTTATTCTGTATGCACCCAACAAGCTGGGTGCTCCTGCTTCTAAGCAGACTATTGCTCGTTGGATTTGTAGTACAATTCAGCTTGCACATTCTGTGGCAGGCCTGCCACAGCCAAAATCTGTAAAAGCCCATTCCACAAGGAAGGTGGGCTCATCTTGGGCGGCTGCCCGAGGGGTCTCGGCTTTACAACTTTGCCGAGCAGCTACTTGGTCAGGAGCAAATACGTTTGTAAAATTCTACAAATTTGATACCCTGGCTGAGGAGGACCTGGAGTTCTCTCATTTGGTGCTGCAGAGTCATCCGCACTCTCCCGCCCGTTTGGGAGCTTTGGTATAATCCCCATGGTCCTTACGGAGTCCCCAGCATCCACTTAGGACGTTAGAGAAAATAAGAATTTACTTACCGATAATTCTATTTCTCGTAGTCCGTAGTGGATGCTGGGCGCCCATCCCAAGTGCGGATTGTCTGCAATACTGGTACATAGTTATTGTTACCAAAAAAAATCGGGTTAATGCTGTAGTGAGCCATCTTTTCTAGAGGCTCCTCTGTTATCATGCTGTTAACTGGGTTTAGATCACAAGTTATATGGTGTGATTGGTGTGGCTGGTATGAGTCTTACCCGGGATTCAAAATCCTTCCTTATTGTGTACGCTCGTCCGGGCACAGTATCCTAACTGAGGCTTGGAGGAGGGTCATAGGGGGAGGAGCCAGTGCACACCAGGTAGTCCTAAAGCTTTACTTTTGTGCCCAGTCTCCCGCGGAGCCGCTATTCCCCATGGTCCTTACGGAGTCCCCAGCATCCACTACGGACTACGAGAAATAGAATTATCGGTAAGTAAATTCTTATTTAATGTGCAAAAGGTTTCAATCACCTCACATTCATTTTTTGCCTCTTTTAGCAGCACCTTAACTGATCTGAAAACAATACACTATGTTTTACTATAGAGTACGAGAGAAAAAAAAATAATAATAATAATGATGATGTATGAACACACTAATTTCTTTAACCACTTACTAACCTGGCACAGGGGGTCATTCAGAGTTGATCGCACGTACCAACTTTTTGTTGCTCGTGCAATCAACCTGACGCCGCCTACGGGGGAGTGTATTTTAGCATAGCAGGGCAGCGATCGCATGTGCAGCCCGATCGACTTACCACGCCCGGAAACCGATGAGTAGACGCCCGATCCTCCTTCCCACTGTCAATCTTCTTGCGATCGCTTTCATCGGTCCAGGCATCGTTGCCCGGCGACGCGCATGCGCAATGCGAGCGCCGAACAGCCGCAGTTCTGACCTGTTTGCACCGCAGCGAAGAACCGCTGCGTGCGAACGGGTCGGAATGACCCCCGGAATCACATGGCAGAATCAGTCTCGCGCCAGCCGCGAGGCAGCACTTTTGTCGGGTTTCTTCTCTCATCCCCCGGGGATGATAGAAGAATTCCCGACAATTGCGGGTAACTAGCAGCTGAATTGAATAGCGTCGGGAGCTAATTCCCGGCACTATTCATAAGTTGCCGAATTGAATCGACCCCCATGTGTTTATGGGTTATTATGCAAATCAGTAAGTGGAACTTGCAGGCATATGAGCTGCTTTGATATCGCTTACCCGTAAAAGGAATACACCAACTCAAACAGTAAATTCTGGTAAAGCAAGTCTATCAAGCAGTCACTCGCAAATCTGCCTGCTCAGCTACAGAAGTAATCTACTGCAAAAGAGTGAACAATAATGGCATACCCTCCAACATTTTACACTTAAAAATCGGTACAAATTAGAAGTTTTCCAATACTTTTAATGGAAGTTTGGAGAGCCAAAAATCAGTACAAACCATAAAAAAAAAAAAAAAAAAAAAAAAAAAAATTAAGAATTTACTCACCGGTAATTCTATTTCTCATACTCCGTAGTGGATGCTGGGGACTCCGTAAGGACCATGGGGATTAGCGGCTCCGCAGGAGACTGGGCACAACTATAAAGAAAGCTTTTAGACTACTGGTGTGCACTGGCTCCTCCCACTAAAATCCTCCTCCAGAACTCAGTTAGGATACTGTGCCTGGAAGAGCTGACACAAGTAGGAAGGATTTTGAATCCCGGGTAAGACTCATACCAGCCACACCAATCACACCGTATAACTCGTGATACAATACCCAGTTAACAGCATGAAAACAACTGAGCCTCTCAACAGATAGCTCAACAATAACCCTTTAGTTAAGCAATAACTATATACAAGTATTGCAGACAATCCGCATTTGGGATGGGCGCCAAGCATCCACTACGGACTATGAGAAATAGAATTACCGGTGAGTAAATTCTTATTTTCTCTAACGTCCTAAGTGGATGCTGGGGACTCCGTAAGGACCATGGGGATTATACCAAAGCTCCCAAACGGGCGGGAGAGTGCGGATGACTCTGCAGCACCGAATGAGAGAACTCAAGGTCCTCCTCAGCCAGGATATCAAATTTGTAGAATTTAGCAAACGTGTTTGCCCCTGACCAAGTAGCAGCTCGGCAAAGTTGAAGAGCCGAGACCCCTCGGGCAGCCGCCCAAGAAGAGCCCACCTTCCTCGTGGAATGGGCTTTTACTGATTTAGGATGCGGAAGTCCAGCCGCAGAATGTGCAAGCTGAATCGTACTACAGATCCAGCGAGCAATAGTCTGCTTAGAAGCAGGTGCACCCAACTTGTTGGGCGCATACAGGATAGAAAGCAAGTCAGTCTTCCTGACTCCAGCTGTCCTGGAAACATAAATTTTTAGGGGCCCCCGACTACATCCAAACAACTTGGAAGCCTCCAAGTCATTCGTAGCCACAGGCACCACGATAGGTTGGTTCAGATGAAAAGCTGATACCACTTTGGGGGAGAAACTGGGGGACGAGTCCTCAATTCTGCCCTATCCATATGGAAAATCAGATAAGTGGCTTTTACATGACAAAGCCGCCAATTTCTGAAACACGCCTGGCCGAAGCCAAGGCCAACAACATGACCACTTTCCACGTGAGATATTTTAAATCCACGGTCTGAAGTGGCTCAAACCAATGTGACTTTAGGAAATCCAACACCACGTTGAGATCCCAAGGTGCCACTGGAGGCACAAAAGGGGGCCGAATATGCAGCACTCCCTTAACAAAAGTCTGAAGTTCAGGTAGTGAAGCCAATTCTCTCTGGAAGAAAATCGATAGAGCCGAAATCTGGACCTTAATGGAACCCAATTTAAGGCCCATAGTCACCCCTGACTGTAGGAAGTGCAGGAACCGGCCCAGCTGAAATTCTTCCGTTGGGGCCTTCCTGGCCTCACACACACGCAACATATTTTCGCCATATGCGGTGATAATGGTTCGCGGTTACTTCTTTCCTAGCTTTTATCAGCGTAGGAATGACTTCCTCCGGAATGCCCTTTTCCTTCAGGATCCGGTGTTCAACCGCCATGCCGTCAAACGCAGCCGCGGTAAGTCTTGGAACAGACAGGGCCCCTGCTGCAGCAGGTCCTGTCTGAGCGGTAGAGGCCATGGGTCCTCTGACATCATTTCTTGAAGTTCCGGATACCACGCTCTTCTTGGCCAATCCGGAACAATGAGTATAGTTCTTACGCCTCTTCTCCTTATTATCCTCAGTACCTTTGGTATGAGAGGAAGAGGAGGGAACACATAAACCGATCGGTACACCCACTGTGTTACTAGAGCGTCCACAGCTATCGCCTGCGGGTCTCTTGACCTGGCGCAATATTTTTCTAGCTTTTTGTTTAGGCGGGATGCCATCATGTCCACCTGTGGTTTTTCCCACTGGTTTACAATCATTTGGAAGACTTCTGGATGAAGTCCCCACTCTCCCGGGTGGAGGTCGTGCCTGCTGAGGAAGTCTGCTTCCCAGTTGTCCACTCCCGGAATGAACACTGCTGACAGTGCTAACACGTGATTTTCCGCCCATCGGAGAATCCTTGTGGCTTCTGCCATTGCCGTCCTGCTTCTTGTGCCGCCCTGTCGATTTACATGGGCGACTGCCGTGATGTTGTCTGACTGGATCAGTACCGGCTGGTTTTGAAGCAGGGGTTTTGCCTGACTTAGGGCATTGTAAATGGCCCTTAGTTCCAGAATATTTATGTGCAGGGAAGTCTCCTGACTTGACCATAGTCCTTGGAAGTTTCTTCCCTGAGTGACTGCCCCCCAACCTCGGAGGCTTGCATCCGTGGTCACCAGGACCCAGTCCTGTATGCCGAATCTGCGGCCCTCGAGTAGATGAGCACTCTGCAGCCACCACAGCAGAGACACCCTGGCCCTCAGGGATAGGGTGATCAGCCGATGCATCTGAAGATGCGATCCGGACCACTTGTCTAACAGATCCCACTGAAAGATCAGTGCATGGAATCTGCCGAATGGAATTGCCTCGTAAGAAGCTACCATCTTTCCCAGGACTCGCGTGCAGTGATGCACCGACACCTGTTTTGGTTTTAGGAGGTCTCTGACCAGAGATGACAACTCCTTGGCCTTCTCCTCCGGGAGAAACACCTTCTTCTGCTCTGTGTCCAGAATCATACCCAGGAACAGCAGACGCGTCGTAGGAACCAGCTGCGACTTTGGGATATTCAGAATCCAGCTGTGCTGTTGTAGCACTTCCTGAGATAGTGCTACTCCGACCAACAACTGCTCCCTGGACCTCGCCTTTATAAGGAGATCGTCCAAGTACGAGATAATTATAACTCCCTTCTTTCGAAGGAGTATCATCATTTCGGCCATTACTTTGGTAAATACCCTCGGTGCCGTGGACAGACCAAACGGCAACATCTGGAATTGGTAATGGCAGTCCTGTACCACAAAACGGAGGTACACCTGGTGAGGTGGGTAAATGGGGACATGTAGGTAAGCATCCTTGATGTCCAGTGATACCATGTAATCCCCCTCTTCCAGGCTTGCAATAACCGCCCTGAGCGATTCCATTTTGAACTTGAACTTCCTTATATAAGTGTTCAAGGATTTCAAATTTAGAATGGGTCTCACCGAACAGTCTGGTTTCGGTACCACAAACATTGTGGAATAGTAACCCCGTCCCTGTTGAAGGAGGGGAATTTTTATTATCACCTGCTGGAGGTACAGCTTGTGAATTGCCGCCAGTACTACCTCCCTGTCCTGGGGAGTAGCTGGCAAGGCTGATTTGAGGTAACGGCGAGGGGGAGACGTCTCGAATTCCAGCTTGTATCCCTGAGATACCACTTGTAGAACCCAGAGATCCACCTGTGAGCGAACCCACTGGTCGCTGAAGTTCCGGAGATGGGCCCCCACCGCACCTGGCTCCACATGTGGAGCCCCAGCGTCATGCGGTGGACTTAGTGGAAGCAGGGGAGGATTTTTGTTCTTGGGAACTGGCTGTATGGTGCAGCTTTTTCCCTCTACCCCTGCCTCTGGGCAGAAAGGACGCGCCTCTAACCCGCTTGCCTTTCTGAGGCCGAAAGGACTGTACTTGATAATAGGGTGCTTTCTTAGGCTGTGAGGGAACCTGAGGTAAAAAAGTCGACTTCCCAGCTGTTGCTGTGGATACGAGGTCCGAAAGACCGTCCCCAAACAATTCCTCACCCTTATAAGGCAAAATTTCCATGTGCCTTTTAGAATCAGCATCACCCGTCCACTGCCGAGTCCATAATACTCTCCTGGCAGAAATGGACATCGCATTAATTCTAGATGCCAGCCGGCAAATGTCCCTCTGTGCATCTCTCATATATAAGAGTACGTCTTTAATATGCTCTATGGTTAGCAATATAGTGTCCCTGTCAAGGGAGTCAATGTTATCAGACAGGGAATCAGACCACGCTGCTGCAGCACTGCACATCCACGCTGAAGCAATAGCAGGTCTCAGTATAGTACCAGAGTGTGTATATACAGACTTCAGGATAGCCTCCTGCTTTCTATCAGCAGGCTCCTTAAGGCGGCCGTATCCTGAGACGGCAGTGCCACCTTTTTTGATAAGCGTGTCAGCGCTTTGTCCACCTTAGGGGATGTCTCCCAGCGTAGCCTATCCGTTGGCGGGAAAGGGTATGCCATTAGTAACCGCTTAGAAATTACTAGTTTCTTATCTGGGGAACCCCACGCTTCTTCACACAATTCGTTTAACTCATCAGATGGGGGAAAAGTCACTGGCTGCTTTTTCTCCCCAAACATAATACCCTTTATTGTGGTAACCGGGTTAATGTCAGAAATGTGCAAAACATTTTTCATTGCCGTAATCATGCATCGGATGGCCCTTGTGGACTGTACATTTATCTCATCCTCGTCGACACTGGAGTCAGACTCCGTGTCGACATCTCTGTGTCAGCCATCTGAGGTAGCGGGCGTTTTTGAGCCCCTGACGGCCTCTGAGATGCCTGGGCAGGCGCAGGCTGAGATGCCGGCTGTCCCAAAGCTGCGTCATCGAACCTTTTATGTCAGGAGTTGACACTGTCTGTTAATACCTTCCACATATCCATCCACTCCGGTGTCGGCCCCCGCAGGGGGCGACATCACACTTATCGGCACCCTGCTCCGCCTCCACGTAAGCGTCCTCATCAAACATGTCGACACAGCCGTACCGACACACCGCGCACACACACACAGGGAATGCTCTGACTGAGGATAGGACCCCACAAAGTCCTTTGGAGAGAGAGAGAGTATGCCAGCACACACCACAGAGCTATATAATCAGGGATGTACACTAACGCAAAGTGATTTTTCCCTATAGCTGCTTTACATATACAGTTTGCGCCTAAATTTAGTGCCCCCCCCCCCCCCCCTCTCTTTTTTACCCTTTGAGCCTGGAAACTGCAGGGAAGAGCCTGGGGAGCTGTCTTCCAGCGGAGCTGTATAGAGGAAATGGCGCCAGTGTGCTGAGGGAGATAGCCCCCACCCCCCTTCTCGGCGGACTTCTCCCGCTCTTATATTTATATTATGGCGGGGGGATTTTTTGCACATATATAGTTTTTTAGACTATATTATGTGCTGTTTGCCAATGTAAGGTACTCTAATTGCAGCCCAGGGCGCCCCCCCCCCCCCAGCGCCCTGCACCCATCAGTGACCGGAGTATGTGGTGTGCATAGGGAGCAATGGCGCACAGCTGCAGTGCTGTGCGCTTACCTTAATGAAGACCGAAGTCTTCAGCCGCCGATTTTCAGGATGTTCTCCTTGCTTCTGGCTCTGCAAGGGGGACGGCGGCGCGGCTCCGGGACCGGACAATCGTGGACGGGCCCAGTGTTCGATCCCTCTGGAGCTAATGGTGTCCAGTAGCCTTAGAAGCCCAAGCTACCTGCAAGCAGGTAGGTTCGCTTCTCTCCCCTCAGTCCCTCGTAGCAGTGAGTCTGTTGCCAGCAGATCTCACTGAAAATAAACCTAACAAATACTTTCTTTACTAGAAGCTCAGGAGAGCCCCTAGTGTGCAACCAGCTCGGGCCGGGCACAGATTCTAACTGAGGTCTGGAGGAGGGGCATAGAGGGAGGAGCCAGTGCACACCAGATAGTACCTAATCTTTCTTTTAGAGTGCCCAGTCTCCTGCAGAGCCCGTCTATTCCCCCATGGTCCTTACGGAGTATCCAGCATCCACTAGGACGTCAGAGAAATGTAAAACTTAACCTTTATTTAAAATTTCTGGAAACGAACGAGACTCCCGCATGCTAACTAGATACGCAACCCCCCCGGCAAACGGCTACTTTACTTGTTACATTGTTTTCTTGCTGCACAAGGTGTGCATGGAATGAGAGTTCATGTGCATGGGGCAATATTGTTTCCAATAGTTTGCTGTTATGTGAGGTTTGTGAAATCTGTTCTTCATACACTGCAACATAAGATGCTTATAATAGAGGAACAATTGTATCAAGTTAGACTGATCACATTGATTTCAACTCAGTCAGAAGACTATTTTATTCCAATAACGGAATATACATTTAGAATATCTAGAGGTCCAACAATTAACATCAATAATTGCATTTTCTATTTATATGTTTGTATGTCATTGTAATGGACCCTAAACACTTTGTGATCCGCCGCCGAACTGCCAGACAGCGGATACAGCCGACTGGCGACCCGGTGGCGGGGGTGCAGTGACGTGGGGAGTGAAGTTTCTGCACTCCCCCCGACACCCTGCTCCATAGTAGTGCAGGCAAATATGGACGAGATCGTCCATATTGGCCTGCATGCACAAGCGACGGGGCACCAGCGATGAACGAGCAGGGCCGCACATTGTTCATCGCTGGTGCCTCCACACTGAAAGATATGAACGGTATCTCGTTCATTAATGAACGAGATCGTTCATATCTTTCAGTATTATCACCCAGTGTGTAGGGCCCATCAGTCTTTAAAAGGGTTAAGTTTTAAATTTATTCCAAGAGTGCCTTATATAAAAAAATAAAAAAAAAAGTATAGTCTTTCCTCTTTGTATTTTAAGTGATATTGGTCCTACAACTCTGGAGAGCACCGCCAGCTTTCTATATTATGCTCATTTCCACTCACTCGAAAGGAGTGAATAGTATTAAAGATTCACTATCTTCTTGTAATACCAGTTTACATATTAACTCTTTAAACCCAATGCGCTATTTTCTTATCCCCAAAACAATTCTTTTTCTCTTCATGTAATGCTAGCCAATCAAAGCAGCTGGGCGAGATGGTTGGATGTATGTTGTAATTTTTAGCCATGTAAATATTGAAAGGTTCTGGCCAGTCTCCTTCATAGCACATTGCATGGATCTGATGGAGTTATATTACCTCGGAGTAGGCTACAATGATCATTCCACTGCAAGTCCTATTTGAAATCTGCGGCACAAATGTTCATCCAAATTATTTATTTACAGTTTCTATATATAGCACAGCAAATTCTGTTTCGCTTTACAATTGGAAATAACAAGGATATAACAAAACAGGGTAATAAACAGTCATAGAGGTAGGAGGGCCCGGCTAGCAAGCTTACAATCTATATAAATCATGTATGAGTCATTTAAAAATGCAAACATGCAAGGAAATAACTATTCAAAAGGTTTAATTCCAAATAGACTAAAATGAATTACAAAAAGATGATAATCTAATAGTAATGCATCTTGCAACTTATCTCGCTCACACTTAAAATTTTCTCCAAGATCTTCAGAAAATGGATGATTGATCACCACTTCTCACCAGTTATGATTTGTCATCTACTTGCTAAAAATCCTGAGTACACATAGTTTCTGCTTACTGAAGGGAAGTGGAGCACTTTATGTATAGAGACACTTGTACCCGCCTCCATAAAAAACACCATCAGCAAACAAATATAACATGGATTGAAATGGAACAGGACCTAAAATTACACTCGATCCTACAAGAAAATGTGTATTATGTAGCATTTAGAAAACATTTACAGGAAAGTTAAAAATGCACAGAATTTTTAATGATTGTCTACGGTTTATACAGTATATCCAATATTAATTCAAATATATAATAGCTATTACCTATGATACTTAGATTGTATTTTAGGAGGTTTATGCATAAAAATCTTGGTTTGTATTGTTAAGATGGAATACATATGTATTCCTGGCGGGCAGGATGCGGCTGTCAACATCCTGACAGCGGCATCCTGCCAGTATGCCGGCTGCGGGGCGAGCGCTACAAGTGTTGTGGACACCCACGAGTGGATATAAACCCTGTGTGCCAGTATTCCAGAATCGGTATCCTGACCGCCGGGATTCCAACAGCCGGCAAAATGATTGACTCCCGTGTTAAGACTACCTTTATCTACATTAGGAAACTACTGAGACTGAAATTGCGATGGTCTCAAAACTACTACGGCTTAAAATCGCGTGCGAAGAGACGCTCTAAAATAGTACAAGATGCCCAACTCTGCATATGCATTCGCAGAATTGTGATACATATGCAGAAATAGAGTACCATCTATCTACAGATGTGGTTGACCCATCCCTACTCAGCAAAAATGCAGATGCAGTTGAACTGGTGCCATATTTTTAATCGCAAGCGATATCAGCTGGCGTCAGATATATACACCGAAAAACGGCCATGACACGCCTGCGTTTTCCCAACCACTCCCCACAAACACCATGTTGCCTCCCAGTCACTTCCTGTCAATCAATTTGCAATCGCATCTCACTGAGACTGCAAACGCACACAGCGCATTCGCAGTGTGACAATAATCAGGCGATTTGCGTTTTGCAATTTAGTGATCCATGCTGAAAAGGGCCTATGGTCCTAGTGTTTTGAAAATTAAAATATGCCCTCCTTACTGATCAGCAGCCTGCACCTAGAATGAACACCAATGTTCCATTTCACTATGATGTAAACATATAGCTATATTAAGGGTGCATTATCAAAAAAGTGGGTCAGGAGAACATTCTGGCTCTGTAATCTACAGATATATCTGAAGAGGCTTCACTTCATCCTATCGTTCCACGCTGCATGTGTAGGAGGATCGGTGGGTTTTATCACCCTATTTTTATTTTTCTGGAAATTGTTTTTTCTGATATGACTGACTTTTTATCATTATATTCTTGGGGATCAGTACGTAATCCCGCTGGACGGGATCCCGGCGGTCGAAATACCGACCACACAATCCTGACAGGGGTAGCGAGCAGAACGCAGCCCCTTGCGGGCTCGCTTCGCTCGCCACATTTGGCACACTATTATATTCTCCCTCTATGGGTGTCGTGGACACCCACGGAGGGAGAATATGTTGGGATTGTGGCAGTCGGGATCCCGGCGTCTGTATTTCGACCGCCAGGATCCCGTCCAGCGGGATGTTGACCGCATCCCTATTCTTGTAACTTTTTTTCTGTAACATAAGCTTTGAAGTGTTTTACTTAAATTAAATAATCAATTTTAGCTCTGGTTTTCTGTGTGTATCCAACCCAACTCTGAAAGAGGAGTTACCAAAATATTAATAAATTCTAGGTGCAGGCAAAAGCCATAAGTTTGCCTTGTGTCATACCCTAAACGTTTGTACTTTGGCTGGTGGCAGGGACAGTGTTGAAATTAAGGTATCCAGTAGCGGCGTCACGTGGCAGGGATTCACAGATCTGGGGAATAGCCATGCCTAAGATCGTGACAAACTGCATCTGGAGAGGAAGTCATGGTCCTAGTCTAGTCCTCACCCCCCTCCACCTCCCCACTTGATCCTATTCCCTTCCGCCTTCTCCGCTTCCGCTCTTCTTCTGCCTGTTCCCATCTTGCCCATCTACTCAATCTCTCACTCTCATCAGGCACTGTCCCTTCTGCCTTCAAGCATGCACTTGTCTCCCCTATGCTTAAAAAAACCTACCCTTGATCCAACCACTCTCTCCAACTACCGACCTATCTCTCTTCTCTCTTTTGCCTCCAAACTCCTTGAGCGTATTGTCTACAACCGCCTCACTGGCTTTCTTTCTTCCCACTCACTGCTTGACCCCTTTCCAGTCTGGTTTCCGTCCTCAGCACGCCACTGAAACTGCCCTCAGGAAAGTCTGCAATGACCTCCTTGCTGCGAAATCCAGGGGCCACTACTCTCTGCTTATTCTCCTTGACCTCTCTGATGCTTTTGACACAGTAGACCACCATCTCCACCTGCAAATCCTTTACTCCCTTGGTTTGCCTGATACTGCTCTCTCCTGGCTGTCCTCATACCTTTCTGACTGTTCATTCTCTGGGGTCGATTCAATTCGGCAACTTATGAATAGCGCCGGGAATTAGCTCCCGACGCTATTCAATTCAGCTCCAGATAAGTCAGCGATGGCCCGTTCTCGCCGACTAAACAGGTTGAATTGTCGGGAGAACGGGCATTCTCCGACTTAACTCCCTGGCGCGAGGCTGATTCCCGACAGAATCAGCCTCGCGAGGCAGCACTTTTGTCTGGTTTTTTTTTTCGCTCATCCCCCGGGGATGAGAGAAGAATTCCCGACAATTGCGGGTAACTAGCAGCTGAATTGAATAGCGTCGGGAGCTAATTCCCGGCGCCATTCATAAGTTGCCGAATTGAATCGACCCCTCTGTCTCCTCTCATGACTCCACCTCCCCTCCACTTCCTCTACTAGTAGGCGTCCCCCAAGGTTCTTTTCTTGGGCCTCTAGTTTTCTCTCTCTGCACATCCTCATTAGGTGAGCTCATTAGCTCTTTTGACTTAAAATAAGAATTTACTCAACGGTAATTCTATTTCTCGTAGTCCGTAGTGGATGCTGGGTACTCAGTAAGGACCATGGGGTATAGACGGGCTCCGCAGGAGACTGGGCACTCTTAAAGGAAAGATTAGGTACTATATCTGGTGTGCACTGGCTCCTCCCTCTATGCCCCTCCTCCAGACCTCAGTTAGGGAAACTGTGCCCGGAAGAGCTGACATTACTAGGAAAGGATTTGGAATCCAGGGTAAGACTCATACCAGCCACACCAATCACACCGTACAACTCGTGATAACTATACCCAGTTAACAGTATGAACAATAACTGAGCCTCTCTCAACAGATGGCTCATACAATAACCCTTTAGTTAAGCAATAACTATATACATGTATTGCAGAGAGTCCGCACTTGGGACGGGCTCCCAGCATCCACTACGGACTACGAGAAATAGAATTACCGGTGAGTAAATTCTTATTTTCTGACGTCCTAGTGGATGCTGGGTACTCCGTAAGGACCATGGGGATTATACCAAAGCTCCCAAACGGGCGGGAGAGTGCGGATGACTCTGCAGCACCGAATGAGCAAACTCAAGGTCCTCCTCAGCCAGGGTATCAAACTTGTAGAATTTTGCAAAAGTGTTTGAACCCGACCAAGTAGCAGCTCGGCAAAGTTGTAAAGCCGAGACCCCTCGGGCAGCCGCCCAAGAAGAGCCCACCTTCCTCGTGGAATGGGCTTTTACTGATTTAGGATGCGGCAGTCCAGCCGCAGAATGTGCAAGCTGAATCGTGCTACAGATCCAGCGAGCAATAGTCTGCTTTGAAGCTTGTTGGGTGCATGCAGGATAAATAGCGAGTCAATTTTTCTGACTCTAGCCGTCCTGGAAACAAAGTTTCAGGGCCCGGACTACGTCCAGCAACTTGGAATCCTCCAAGTCCCTAGTAGCCGCAGGCACCACAATAGGTTGGTTCAAATGAAACGATGATACCACCTTAGGGAGAAATTGGGGACGAGTCCTCCATTCTGCCCTTTCCATATGGAAGATAAGAGATATGGGCTTTTACATGACAAAGCCTCCAATTCTGACACACGCCTAGTCCAAGCTAAGGCCAAAAGCAGGACCACTTTCCACGTGAGATATTTTAGCTCCACGGTCTTAAGTGGCTCAAACCAGTGGGATTTTAGGAATCCAACACACGTTAAGATCCCAAGGTGCCACTGGAGGCACAAAAGGGGCTGAATATGCAGCACCCCTGTAACAACGTCCGAACTTCAGGCAGTGAAGCCAGTTCTTTATGAGAGAAAAAGGGATAGGGCCGAAATCTTGGCCTTTAAGGATACTAATTTTAGGCCCATAGTCACTCCTGACTGTAGGAAGTGCAGGAATCGACCCCCCTGGAATTCCTCTGTTGGGCCTTCCCGGCCACACACCAAGCAACCTATTTTCGCCATATACAGTGAAAAAGTCTTGCTGTCACGTCTTTCCTAGCGTTTATCAGCGTAGGAATAACTGCATCCGGAATGCCCTTTTCCGCTAGGATCCGGCGTTCAACCGCCATGCCGTCCAACGCAGCCGCGGTAAGTCTTGGATCAGACAGGGTCCCTGTTGCAACATGTCCTGACTGAGAGGCAGAGGCCATGGGTCCTCTGAGAGCATTTCTTGCAGTTCCGGGTACAGAGTCCTTCTTGGCCAATCCGGAGCAAAGAATATTGTTCACACTCCTCCGTTTATTACAATTCTCAGCCCTTGGGTCTGAGAGGAAGAGGAGGGAATATATAGACCGACTGGAACACCCACGGTGTTACTAGTGCGACCACAGCTATCGCCTGAGAGTCCCTTGACCCAGCGTAAAACCTTTTTTATCTTTTTATTGAGGTGGGACGCCATGTAGTCCACCTGAGGCAGTTTCCATCAATTTGCAAAACTGCGTGAAGACTTCCGGATGAAGTCACCACTTTCCCGGGTGGAGGTCGTGTCCACTCCCGGAATGAACACTGCTGACAGTGCGCTTACTTGATTCTCCGCCCAGCGAAGAATTCTGGTGGCTTCTATCCTCGCCACCCTGCTCCTTGTGCCGCCCTGGCGGTTTACATGAGCCCCTGCGGTCTGACTGGATCAGAACCGGTTGGTCGTGAAGCAGGAACTCCGCTTGACTTAGGGCGTTGTATATGGCCCTTAGTTCCAGGATATTGATGTGAAGGCAAGTTTGTTGGCTTGACCACAAACCTTGGAATTTTCTTCCCTGTGTAACTGCCCCCCACCCTCGGAGGCTTGCATCCGTGGTCACCAGGACCCAGTCCTGAATGCCGAATCTGCGGCCCTCGAGGTGAGCACTCCGCAGCCACCACAGGAGAGACACCCTGGCCCTGGGGGATAGGGTGATTAACCGATGCATCTGAAGATGTGATCCGGACCACTTGTCCAGTAAGTTCCATTGTCCTTGCATGGAACCAGCCGAAGGGGATGGCCTCGTATGATGCCATCATCCTTCCCAGGACTCGAATGCAGTGATGCACTGACACCTGTTTTGGTTTTCAATGGATTCCTGACCAGTGTCATGAGCCCTTGAGCTCTCTCTATCGGGAGATAAACCCTCTTCTGGTCTGTGTCTAGGATCATGCCTAGGCGAGGCAGATGAGCTGTAGGAACCAACTGCGACTTTGGAATATATAGAATCCAGTCGTGTTGCCGTTTCACTTCCAGAGAAGGTGATACGCTGTCCAGCAACTGCTCTCTTGATCTCGCTTTTATGAGGAGATCATCCAAGTATGTGATAATAGTGACACCTTGCTTCCGCAGGAGCACCATCATATCCGCCATTACCTTGGTGAAATTGGTAATGACAATCCCGTACCGCAATTCTGAGGTACGCCTGATGAGGTGGATAAATGGGGACACGAAGGTATGCATCCCTTATGTCCCGATTCATTTCAGGCTTGCAATGACAGCTCTTAGCGATTCCATCTTGAACCTGAACCTTTTCAGGTATATGTTCAGGGATTTTAATACAATATGGGTCTAACCGAACTTTCTGATTTCGGGATTATAACATGGATGAATAATAACACCCTCTTGTTGGAGGGGACCCTTGACCACCACCTGTTGAAGATACAATTTACGAATTGCAGTTAACACTGGCTCCCTCTCTTGGGGGGAAGCCCGCCGGGTCCTCGGTGAGGGGGCATCTTCTCACAGTCCAGCCTGTATCCTTGCGATACAATTTCTATTGCCCAGGGATCTAACAGGGAGTGAACCCACTTGTGGCTGAACTTACGAAGGCGTGTCCCCACCGGGCCTAGCTCCGCCTGTGGAGCCCCAGCGACATGCGGTGGATTTTTGTAGAGGCCGGGGAGGACTTCTGTTCCTGGGGACTAGCTGTGTTGTACAGCTTCTTTCCTCTGCCCCCGGCTCTGACAAGAAAGGACGCACCTCAGACTTTCTTGTTTCTTTATTCGAAAAGCTGCATTTAATAATGTCGTGCTTTCCTAGGCTGTGCAGGAATATAAGGCAAAATATCAGAGTTACCAGCTATAGCTGTGGAGACCAGGCCCGAGAACCTTTCTCCACACAATCCTCAGCCTTCCATATGCCTCTTAAGTCGGCATCATCTGTCCAATGTATATTCTACAGGACACGTCAAGCAGAAATCGACATAGCTTTTGTCTCTAGGACCCAGTATACTCATGTCCCTTTGGGCAGGCTTTATAATTATATATCACTTAAGACAGCATCTTAAAATATTTCTAAGCATACTAGGGTCTCAATCTCTGCTGATAAGGTACCTGTCCACGCTGCCACAGCGCTATAAACCCATGCAGACACAATCGCCGGTCTGGGTAGTATACTAGAATGTACACACTATCTGCAGGATCCCTGAGAATAGCTAGTGCAAACAGGACACCCAAGGGGAAGATTCTCAACACATCCTGGCCCTAGTGGGGAAATGATACTACCTGAGAATTCTCTTGTGGGAAGCTGCCATCTCTTGTCTGGAGATTCCCGCTCTTTTTCCTCATGAGAGGAGGGAAATTTACCTCAGCATTCTTCCCCTTAACATGTGTACTCTCGTGTCAGGGACAGATGAGTCATCAGTGATATGCAAATCATCTTTTATTCCAATAATCATATATTGAATATCTTTTAGCCCTCTTGGCTGTAACTTTGCATTATCGTAGTCGACAGTGGAGTTAAACTCCGTGTCGATACTTTGTTATTTTGGATAGTGAACATAGAGAGACTCTGAAGGACTCTGTGACATAGGGACAGACCAGGGTAGATTTCCTTTCTGTTCCCTAACCTTTTGTGCAATAATTTTACCTCAGCACTTACACATATCCAAACAGGTGTCGGCGTTGTCGACGGAGACACCCTCCCACACACATATCCGCTCTATCACCTCCTTAGAGGAGCCTTTTATCTCAGACATGTCGACACGCGTACACACCACACACACAGGGGATGCTCTATTTGAAGACAGTTCCCCCACCAGGCCCTTTGGAGAGACAGAGAGAGAGTATGCCAGCACACCACAGCGCTATATAATACAGGGTTGTATACTATACTGAGTGATTTTTCCCCTATAGCAGCTTATATACACAGTTTTGCGCCTAAATTTATGTGCCCCCCCTCTTTTTTACCCTTTGTGTACCAGGATACTGCAGGGGAGAGCCTGGGGAGCTTCCTTCCAGCTGAGCTGTGAAGAGAAAATGGCGCCGGTGTGCTGAGGAAGAAGGCCCGGCCCCCTCAGCGGCGGGCTTCTGTCCTTTTATGTACTTTAATGGCAGGGGTTAATGCACATATACAGTTTATCAGACTGTATTATGTGCTTTTCGCCAAGTAAGGTAATCTAATTGCTGCCCAGGGCGCCCCCCCCCAGCGCCCTGCACCCATCAGTGACCGGAGTGTGTGGTGTGCTAAGGGAGCAATGGCGCACAGCTGCAGTGCTGTGCGCTACCTTAATGAAGACCGGAGTCTTCAGCCGCGGATTTTCAACTTCTCTTCGTTCTTCTGGCTCTGCAAGGGGGACGGCGGCGCGGCTCCGGGACCGGACGACCGAGGACTGGGCCTGTGTTCGATCCCTCTGGAGCTAATGGTGTCCAGTAGCCTTAGAAGCCCAAGCTAGCTGCAAGCAGGTAGGTTCGCTTCTCTCCCCTCAGTCCCACGTAGCAGTGAGTGTTGCCAGCAGATCTCACTGAAAATAAAAAACCTAACAAATACTTTTTCTAGGAAGCTCAGGAGAGCCCCTAGGGTGCATCCAGCTCTGGCCGGGCACAGATACTAACTGAGGTCTGGAGGAGGGGCATAGAGGGAGGAGCCAGTGCACACCAGATATAGTACCTAATCTTTCTTTTAAGAGTGCCCAGTCTCCTGCGGAGCCCGTCTATACCCCATGGTCCTTACGGAGTACCCAGCATCCACTAGGACGTCAGAGAAAATATCATCTCTACGCTGATGATACTCAAATCTACCTTTCCTCCCCTGCTCTCCTCACTCGTATCTCCAACTGTCTCTCTGCTATCTCCTCCTGGATGTCCCAGTGCATTCTTAAAACTTAACATGTCTAAGACTGAGCTGATCATCTTCCCTCCCTCCCGCATAACCTCACCTCCCACAATATCATTATCCATTGATGGAACAACCATCTCCTCTAGCCCCAAGTTTGATGTCTTGGAGTAATCCTGGACTTCTCCCTCTCCTTCAAACCACACATTCAGTACCTCTCAAAAACCTGCCATTTCCATCTCATAAACATCTCCAGGATCAGACCCTTTCTCATCCAGGATGCTACTAAGACCCTCATTCACTCACTGGTCATCTCCAGATTGAACTACTGCAAACTCCTCCTATCTGGCCTCCCTCAAAAATGCCTCTCTCCACTTCAATCTATCCTCAATGCTGATGCCCGTTCCTCACCAAACGTATTACATCCACATCCCCTCTTGCAGGACCTTCACTGGCTACCCTTCCCATTCAGAATCCAATTCAAGCTTCTCACACTCCCCCACTCTTCTCCCTCTTACATCTCTGACCTTATCTCTCTCTACATTCCCACCTGTCCTCTTCGCTCTGTTAATGCACACTGTCTCTCCTGCCAACTGATTACCTCCTCCCACTCCTACCTACAAGATTTTACACGTGCTGCTCCCTATCTCTGGAATGCTCTACCTCTCCCCATCCGACTCTCCACCTCTATACAAAACTTCAAACTGCTCTCAAGACCCACTTCTTCACCAAACCCAGCCAACTGTCCTCCTAACCCTCTTGTCTATGCTCACTGTCTACCCCTTCTGTGTCACTCTGGTCTGTTAGACCCTCACCTTTTAGATTGTAAGCTCGCAAGAGCAGGGACTTCTTTCCTCATGTGCTTTTCCTTTTCTTACTTACACTCCCTTTGATGGCACCTAACCCCAGGTTTTCTATACCTGTCCTATACTGTAAGTGCTGTTTTCTTGTTTGCTCATTGATTATGTACTGTGTAATGGACGCTGCGGATCCCTTGTGGCGCTATATTAATAAAGATACTACTACTACTACTACTACTACTACTACTACTACTACTACTACTACTACTACTACTACTACTACTCTATAGCAGAGGTAGCCTGAGGGCCGCCATACACTACCGCGACATGTCTGTGACATGTTGCGGCCAATCACCCCCGGCAGCCTCCCGGGGGGCAGGATCGCTCAAAGTACATTGCATACTGTCCTTTGTATTCAATGCATCTTGGCCGATCCCTGCCATGCCTGCGGTGTCGGACCAGATTGAATGTGCAGCACTCAATGGGGAAATATTGGTTGACACACTGCACTGCATACAGCATCTATTTTCTCTGACGTCCTAGTGGATGCTGGGAACTCCGTAAGGACCATGGGGAATAGACAGGCTCCGCAGGAGACTGGGCACTCTAAAAGAAAGATTAGGTACTATCTGGTGTGCACTGGCTCCTCCCTCTATGCCCCTCCTCCAGACCTCAGTTAGAATCTGTGCCCAGCCAGAGCTGGGTGCTCCTAGTGGGCTCTCCTGAGCTTGCTAGAAAGAAAGTATTTATTAGGTTTTTTATTTTCACTGAGATCTGCTGGCAACAGACTCACTGCTACGAGGGACTGAGGGGAGAGAAGCGAACCTACCTGCTTGCAGCTAGCTTGTGCTTCTTAGGCTACTGGACACCATTAGCTCCAGAGGGTTCGAACACAGGGCCTGACCTCGATCGTCCGTTCCCGGAGCCGCGCCGCCGTCCCCCTTGCAGAGCCAGAAGACAGAAGAGAAGGAGATGAAATTGGCGGCAGAAGACTCTTGTCTTCATTAAGGTAGCGCAAAACACTGCAGCTGTGCACCATTGCTCCCACTGCACACCACACACTCCAATCACTGTAGGGTGTGGGGCGCTGGGTGGGGGGGGGAGGGGGGGGGGGGTGCCCTGGGCAGCAATAAGAATACCTTTTGGCACAAAACACACATAATACAGTCTGGAAAACTGTATATGTGTAAAAAAAAAAACACCATTAAGCTATACAAAACGCGGGAGAAGCCCGCCACTGAGGGGGCGGGGCCTTCTTCCTCAGCACACCAGCGCCATTTTCTCTTCACAGCTCCGCTGGAAGGACGCTCCCCAGGCTCTCCCCTGCAGTATCCTGTACAAGTAGGGTAAAAAAAGAGAGGGGGGGCACGTAAATTTAGGCGCAAATAGGTAAATAAGCAGCTATTGGGAAAAATCACTCATTATAGTGTAAATCCCTGTGTTATATAGCGCTGTGGTGTGTGCTGGCATACTCTCTCTCTCTGTCTCCCCAAAGGACTTTGTGTGTGCGCGGTGTGTCGGTACGGCTGGGTCGACATGTTTGATGAGGAGGGTTACGTGGAGGCGGAGCAAGGGCAGATAAGTGTTGTCGCCCCCGACGGGGCCGACACCGGATTGGATGGATATGTGGAAGGTCTTAACAGACAGTGTCAACTCCTTACATAAAAGGTTCGATGACGCAGCAGCCTTAGGACAGCCGGGATCTCAGCCCGCGCCTGCCCAGGCGTCTCAGAGGCCATCAGGGGCTCAAAAACGCCCGCTAGCTCAGATGGTAGACACAGATGTCGACACTGAGTCCGACTCCAGTGTAGAGGAGGATGAGACAAATGCACAGTCTACAAAAGCCATCCGATGCATTATTACTGCAATAAAAAATGTATTGCACATTTCTGATGTTAACCCGATTACTACCAAGAAGGGTATTAGGTTTGGGGAGAAAAAGCAGCCAGTGACTTTTCCCCCATCTGATGAATTAAATGAATTGTGTGAAGAAGCGTGGAGTTCCCCCGATAAGAAACTAGGGATTTCTAAGAGGTTACTGATGGCGTACCCTTTCCCGCCAACGGATAAGTTACGTTGGGAAACATCCCCTAGGGTGGACAAGGCGCTCACACGCTTATCAAAAAAGGTGGCACTGCCGTCTCAGGATACGGCGGCCCTAAAGGAGCCTGCGGATAGAAAGCAGGAAGCTATCCTGAAGTCTGTGTATACACACTCAGGTACTATAATGAGACCTGCTATTGCTTCAGCATGGATGTGTAGTGCTGCAGCCGCATGGTCTGATACCCTGTCAGACAACATTGATTCCCTCGACAGGGATACTATTTTGCTAACCATAGAACATATAAGAGACGTCGTCTTATATATGAGGGATGCACAGAGGGACATTTGCCTGCTGGCATCTAGAATTAATGCAATGTCCATTTCTGCCAGGAGAGTATTATGGACTCGGCAGTGGACAGGTGATGCCGATTCTAAAAGACACATGGAGGTTTTGCCTTATAAGGGTGAGGAACTGTTTGGGGACGGTCTCTCGGACCTCGTATCCACGGCAACAGCCGGGAAGTCAACTTTTTTACCTCAGGTTCCCTCACAGCCTAAGAAAGCACCGTATTATCATGTACAGTCCTTTCAGGCCTCAGAAAGGCAAGCGGATCAGAGGCGCATCCTTTCTGCCCAGAGGCAGGGGTAGAGGAAAGAAGCTGCACCAAGCAGCCAGTTCCCAGGAACAAAAATCCTCCCCCGCTTCCTCTAAGTCCACCGCATGACGCTGGGGCTCCACAAGCGGAGCCGGGTGCAGTGGGTAGCGCGTCTCCGAAACTTCAGCAACCAGTGGGTTCGCTCACAAGTGGATCTCTGGGCTGTACAAATTGTTTCTCAGGGATACAAGCTGGAGTTCGAGGCGACTCCCCCTCGCCGTTACCTCAAATCAGCCTTGCCAGCTGCTCCCAGGGAAATGGAGGTAGTACTGGCGGCAATTCACAAGCTGTACCTCCAGCAGGTGATAATCAAGGTTCCCCTCCTTCAACAGGGACGGGGTTACTATTCCACAATGTTTGTGGTACCGAAACCAGACGGTTCGGTGAGACCCATTCTGAATTTAAAATAAGATTTTACTTACCGATAAATCTATTTCTCGGAGTCCGTAGTGGATGCTGGGGTTCCTGAAAGGACCATGGGGAATAGCGGCTCCGCAGGAGACAGGGCACAAAAAGTAAAGCTTTTCCAGATCAGGTGGTGTGCACTGGCTCCTCCCCCTATGACCCTCCTCCAGACTCCAGTTAGGTACTGTGCCCGGACGAGCGTACACAATAAGGGAGGATTTTGAATCCCGGGTAATACTCATACCAGCCACACCAATCACACCGTACAACTTGTGATCTAAACCCAGTTAACAGTATGATAACAGCGGAGCCTCTGAAAGATGGCTTCCTTCAACAATAACCCGAATTAGTTAACAATAACTATGTACAATTATTGCAGATAATCCGCACTTGGGATGGGCGCCCAGCATCCACTACGGACTCCGAGAAATAGATTTATCGGTAAGTAAAATCTTATTTTCTCTATCGTCCTAGTGGATGCTGGGGTTCCTGAAAGGACCATGGGGATTATACCAAAGCTCCCAAACGGGCGGGAGAGTGCGGATGACTCTGCAGCACCGAATGAGAGAACTCCAGGTCCTCCTTAGCCAGAGTATCAAATTTGTAAAATTTTACAAACGTGTTCTCCCCTGACCACGTAGCTGCTCGGCAAAGTTGTAATGCCGAGACCCCTCGGGCAGCCGCCCAAGATGAGCCCACCTTCCTTGTGGAGTGGGCCTTTACAGATTTAGGCTGTGGCAGGCCTGCCACAGAATGTGCAAGTTGGATTGTGCTACAGATCCAACGAGCAATCGTCTGCTTAGACGCAGGAGCACCCATCTTGTTGGGTGCATACAATATAAACAACGAGTCAGATTTTCTGACTCCAGCTGTCCTTGCAATATATATTTTTAATGCTCTGACAACGTCCAGTAACTTGGAGTCCTCCAAGTCACTTGTAGCCGCAGGCACTACAATAGGCTGGTTCAGATGAAATGCTGACACCACCTTAGGGAGAAAATGCGGACGAGTCCGCAGTTCTGCCCTGTCCGAATGGAAAATCAGATATGGGCTTTTGTAAGATAAAGCTGCCAGTTCTGACACTCTCCTGGCCGAAGCCAGGGCTAGAAGCATGGTCACTTTCCATGTGAGATATTTCAAATCCACCTTCTTTAGTGGTTCAAACCAATGAGATTTTAGAAAGTCCAAAACCACATTGAGATCCCACGGTGCCACTGGAGGCACCACAGGAGGCTGTATATGTAGCACTCCCTTAACAAAGGTCTGGACTTCAGGGACTGAAGCCAATTCTTTTTGAAAGAAAATCGACAGGGCCGAAATTTGAACCTTAATAGATCCCAATTTGAGACCCATAGACAATCCTGATTGCAGGAAATGTAGGAATCGACCCAGTTGAAATTCCTCCGTCGGAGCACTCCGATCTTCGCACCACGCAACATATTTTCGCCAAATTCTGTGATAATGTTGCACGGTTACTTCCTTCCTTGCTTTAATCAAAGTAGGAATGACTTCTCCCGGCATGCCTTTTTCCTTTAGGATCCGGCGTTCAACCGCCATGCCGTCAAACGCAGCCGCGGTAAGTCTTGAAACAGACAGGGACCCTGCTGAAGCAAGTCCCTCCTTAGAGGTAGAGGCCACGGATCTTCCGTGATCATCTCTTGAAGTTCCGGGTACCAAGTCCTTCTTGGCCAATCCGGAACCACTAGTATCGTCCTTACGCCTCTTTGCCGTATAATTCTCAATACTTTTGGTATGAGAGGCAGAGGAGGAAACACATACACCGACTGGTACACCCAAGGCGTTACCAGCGCGTCCACAGCTATTGCCTGCGGATCTCTTGACCTGGCGCAATACCTGTCCAGTTTTTTGTTGAGGCGAGACGCCATCATGTCCACCATTGGTCTTTCCCAACGGGTTACCAGCAAGTGGAAGACTTCTGGATGAAGTCCCCACTCTCCCGGGTGAAGATCGTGTCTGCTGAGGAAGTCTGCTTCCCAGTTGTCCACTCCCGGGATGAACACTGCTGACAGTGCTATCACATGATTCTCTGCCCAGCGAAGAATCCTTGCAGCTTCTGCCATTGCACTCCTGCTTCTTGTGCCGCCCTGTCTGTTCACATGGGCGACTGCCGTGATGTTGTCCGACTGGATCAACACCGGTTTTCCCTGAAGCAGAGGTTCTGCCTGGCTTAGAGCATTGTATATTGCTCTTAGTTCCAGAATGTTTATGTGAAGAGACGTTTCCAGGCTCGTCCATACTCCCTGGAAGTTTCTTCCTTGTGTGACTGCTCCCCAGCCTCTCAGGCTGGCGTCCGTGGTCACCAGGATCCAATCCTGTATGCCGAATCTGCGGCCCTCCAATAGATGAGCACTCTGCAACCACCACAGAAGAGACACCCTTGTCCTTGGAGACAGGGTTATCCGCAGGTGCATCTGAAGATGCGACCCTGACCATTTGTCCAACAGATCCCTTTGGAAAATTCTTGCGTGGAATCTGCCGAATGGAATTGCTTCGTAAGAAGCCACCATTTTTCCCAGGACTCTTGTGCATTGATGTACAGACACCTTTCCTGGTTTTAGGAGGTTCCTGACAAGCTCGGATAACTCCTTGGCTTTTTCCTCCGGGAGAAAAACCTTTTTCTGAACCGTGTCCAGAATCATCCCTAGGAACAGCAGACGAGTTGTCGGCATTAACTGGGATTTTGGAATATTCAGAATCCACCCGTGCTGTTTTAGCACTTCTTGAGACAGTGCTAATCCCATCTCTAGCTGTTCTCTGGACCTTGCCCTTATTAGGAGATCGTCCAAGTATGGGATAATTAATATGCCTTTTCTTCGAAGAAGAATCATCATCTCGGCCATTACCTTTGTAAAGACCCGAGGTGCCGTGGACAATCCGAACGGCAGCGTCTGAAACTGATAGTGACAGTTTTGTACAACGAACCTGAGGTACCCCTGGTGTGAGGGGTAAATTGGAACGTGGAGATACGCATCCTTGATGTCCAAGGATACCATAAAGTCCCCCTCTTCCAGGTTCGCTATCACTGCTCTGAGTGACTCCATCTTGAACTTGAACTTCTTTATGTACAGGTTCAAGGACTTCAGATTTAGAATAGGCCTTACCGAGCCATCCGGCTTCGGTACCACAAAAAGAGTGGAATAATACCCCTTCCCTTGTTGTAGAAGAGGTACCTTGACTATCACCTGCTGAGAGTACAGCTTGGGAATGGCTTCCAAAACCGTCTCCCTTTCGGAGGGGGACGTTGGTAAAGCAGACTTCAGGAAACGGCGAGGTGGATCTGTCTCTAATTCCAACCTGTACCCCTGAGATATTATCTGCAGGATCCAGGGATCTACCTGCGAGTGAGCCCACTGCGCGCTGTAATTTTTGAGACGACCACCCACCGTCCCCGAGTCCGCTTGAGAAGCCCCAGCGTCATGCTGAGGCTTTTGTAGAAGCCGGGGAAGGCTTCTGTTCCTGGGAAGGAGCTGCCTGTTGCTGTCTCTTCCCTCGACCTCTGCCTCGTGGCAGATATGAATAGCCCTTTGCTCTCTTATTTTTAAAGGAACGAAAGGGCTGCGGTTGAAAAGTCGGTGCCTTTTTCTGTTGGGGAGTGACTTGAGGTAGAAAGGTGGATTTCCCGGCTGTAGCCGTGGCCACCAAATCTGATAGACCGACTCCAAATAACTCCTCCCCTTTATACGGCAAAACTTCCATATGTCGTTTTGAATCCGCATCGCCTGTCCACTGTCGCGTCCATAAAGCTCTTCTGGCCGAAATGGACATAGCACTTACCCGTGATGCCAGTGTGCAGATATCCCTCTGTGCATCACGCATATAAAGAAATGCATCCTTTATTTGTTCTAACGACAGTAAAATATTGTCCCTGTCCAGGGTATCAATATTTTCAATCAGGGACTCTGACCAAACTACCCCAGCACTGCACATCCAGGCAGTCGCTATAGCTGTTCGTAGTATAACACCTGCATGTGTGTATATACTTTTTTGGATATTTTCCATCCTCCTATCTGATGGATCTTTAAGTGCGGCCGTCTCAGGAGAGGGTAACGCCACTTGTTTAGATAAGCGTGTTAGCGCCTTGTCCACCCTAGGAGGTGTTTCCCAGCGCTCCCTAACCTCTGGCGGGAAAGGGTATAATGCCAATAATTTCTTTGAAATTATCAGCTTTTTATCAGGGGCAACCCACGCTTCATTACACACGTCATTTAATTCTTCTGATTCAGGAAAAACTATAGGTAGTTTTTTCACACCCCACATAATACCCTGTTTAGTGGTACCTGTAGTATCAGCTAAATGTAACGCCTCCTTCATTGCCAAAATCATATAACGTGTGGCCCTACTGGAAAATACGGTTGATTCGTCACCGTCACCACTGGAGTCAGTGCCTGTGTCTGGGTCTGTGTCGACCGACTGAGGCAAAGGGCGTTTCACAGCCCCTGACGGTGTTTGAGTCGCCTGGACAGGCACTAATTGATTGTCCGGCCGTCTCATGTCGTCAAACGACTGCTTTAGCGTGTTGACACTATCCCGTAGTTCCATAAATAAAGGCATCCATTCTGGTGTCGACTCCCTAGGGGGTGACATCCTCATATTTGGCAATTGCTCCGCCTCCACACCAATATCGTCCTCATACATGTCGACACACACGTACCGACACACAGCAGACACACAGGGAATGCTCCTAACGAAGACAGGACCCACTAGCCCTTTGGGGAGACAGAGGGAGAGTTTGCCAGCACACACCAAAAGCGCTATATATAACAGGGATAGCCTTATAATAAGTGCTCCCTTATAGCTGCTTTATATATATCAAAATATCGCCATAAATTTGCCCCCCCTCTCTGTTTTACCCTGTTTCTGTAGTGCAGTGCAGGGGAGAGACCTGGGAGCCGTCCTGACCAGCGGAGCTGTGAGAGGAAATGGCGCCGTGTGCTGAGGAGATAGGCCCCGCCCCTTTTCCGGCGGGCTCGTCTCCCGCTATTTAGTGAATCCAGGCAGGGGTTAAATATCTCCATATAGCCTCTGGGGGCTATATATGAGGTATTTTTAGCCTTTATATAGGTTACATTTGCCTCCCAGGGCGCCCCCCACCAGCGCCCTGCACCCTCAGTGACTGCGTGTGAAGTGTGCCGAGAGGAAAATGGCGCACAGCTGCAGTGCTGTGCGCTACCTTTAGAAGACTGCAGGAGTCTTCAGCCGCCGATTCTGGACCTCTTCTGACTTCAGCATCTGCAAGGGGGCCGGCGGCGCGGCTCCGGTGACCATCCAGGCTGTACCTGTGATCGTCCCTCTGGAGCTGATGTCCAGTAGCCAAGAAGCCAATCCATCCTGCACGCAGGTGAGTTCACTTCTTCTCCCCTCAGTCCCTCGTTGCAGTGATCCTGTTGCCAGCAGGACTCACTGTAAAATAAAAAACCTAAGCTAAACTTTTTCTAAGCAGCTCTTTAGGAGAGCCACCTAGATTGCACCCTTCTCGGCCGGGCACAAAAATCTAACTGGAGTCTGGAGGAGGGTCATAGGGGGAGGAGCCAGTGCACACCACCTGATCTGGAAAAGCTTTACTTTTTGTGCCCTGTCTCCTGCGGAGCCGCTATTCCCCATGGTCCTTTCAGGAACCCCAGCATCCACTAGGACGATAGAGAAAATCCCTGAACACTTATATAAGGAAGTTCAAGTTCAAAATGGAATCGCTCAGGGCGGTTATTGCAAGCCTGGAAGAAGGGGATTTTATGGTGTCACTGGACATCAAGGATGCTTACTTGCATGTCCCCGTTTACCCACCTCACCAGGAGTACCTCAGGTTTGTGGTACAGGATTGTCATTACCAATTCCAGACGTTGCCGTTTGGTCTGTCCACGGCACCGAGAGTATTTACCAAGGTAATGGCCGAAATGATGATACTCCTTCGGAAGAAGGGAGTTATAATTATCCCGTACTTGGACGATCTCCTTATAAAGGCGAGGTCCAGAGAGCAATTGTTAGTCAGCGTAGCACTCTCTCGGGAAGTGTTGCAACAGCACAGCTGGATTCTGAATATCCCAAAGTCGCAGCTGATTCCTGCGACGCGTCTGCTCTTCCTGGGCATGATTCTGGACACAGAACAGAAGAAGGTGTTTCTCCCGGTGGAGAAGGCCCAGGAATTGTCATCTCTGGTCAGGGTCCTCCTGAAACCAAAACAGGTGTTGGTGCATCATTGCACGCGAGTCCTGGGAAAGATGGTGGCTTCTTACGAAGCAATTCCCTTCGGCAGGTTCCATGCAAGGATCTTTCAGTGGGATCTGTTAGACAAATGGTCCGGATCGCATCTTCAGATGCATCGGTTGATAACCCTGTCCCCAAGGGCCAGGGTGTCTCTGCTGTTGTGGCTGCAGAGTGCTCATCTTCTCGAGGGCCGCAGATTCGGCATACAGGACTGGGTCCTGGTGACCACGGATGCAAGCCTCCGAGGATGGGGGGGCAGTCACTCAGGGAATGAACTTCCAAGGACAGTGGTCAAGTCAGGAGACTTCACTACACATAAATATACTGGAACTAAGGGCCATTTACAACGCCCTGAGTCAAGCAGAGCTCCGGCTTCAAAACCAACCAGTGCTGATTCAATCAGACAACATCACGGCGGTCGCCCATGTAAACCGCCAGGGCGGCACAAGAAGCAGGATGGCGATGGCAGAAGCCACAAGGATTCTCCGATGGGCGGAGAATCACGTGCTAGCACTGTCAGCAGTGTTCATTCCGGGAGTGGACAACTGGGAAGCAGATTTCCTCAGCAGGCACGACCTCCACCCGGGAGAGTGGGGACTTCATCCAGAAGTCTTCACGCAGATTGTAAACAGTTGGGAACGGCCATGGGTGGACAAGATGGCGTCCCGCCTCAACAAAAAGCTAAAAAAATATTGCGCCAGGTCAAGGGACCCTCAGGCGATAGCTGTAAACGCACTAGTGACACCGTGGGTGTACCAGTCGGTTTATGTGTTCTCTCCTCTTCCTCTCATACCCAAGGAACTGAGGATAGTAAGAAAGACGAGTAAGAACTATACTCATCGTTCCGGATTGGCCAAGAAGAACTTGGTACCCAGAACTACAAGAAATGATCTCAGAGGACCCATGGCCTCTGCCTCTCAGACAGGACCTGTTACAGCAGGGGCCCTGTCTGTTCCAAGACTTACCGCGGCTGCGTTTGACGGCATGGCGGTTGAACGCCGGATCCTAACGGAAAAGGGCATTCCAGATGACGTGATTCCTACGCTGATAAAAGCTAGGAAGGATGTGACAGCAAATCATTATCACCGCATATGGCGAAAATATGTTGCCTGGTGTGAGGCCAGGAAGGCCCCAACGGAGGAATTCCAGCTGGGGCGATTTCTGCACTTCTTACAGTCAGGCGTGACTATGGGCCTAAAATTGGGGTCCATAAAGGTCCAGATTTCGTCCCTATCTATTTTCTTTCAAAAAGAACTGGCTTCACTGCCTGAAGTTCAGACGTTTGTTAAGGGAGTGCTGCATATTCAGCCCCCTTTTGTGCCTCCAGTGGCACCTTGGGATCTCAACGTTGTGTTGGATTTCCTAAAATCCCACTGGTTTGAGCCACTTAAGACCGTGGAGCTAAAATATCTCACGTGGAAAGTGGTCATGCTATTGGCCTTAGCTTCGGCTAGGCGTGTGTCAGAATTGGCGGCTTTGTCATGTAAAAGCCCTTATCTGATCTTCCATATGGACAGGGCAGAATAGAGGACTCGTCCCCAATTTCTCCCTAAGGTGGTATCAGCGTTTCATTTGAACCAACCTATTGTGGTGCCTGCGGCTACTCGGGACTTGGAGGACCCCAAGTTACTAGATGTAGTCAGGGCTTTGAAAATCTATGTAGCCAGGATGGCTGGAGTCAGGAAAACTGACTCGCTGTTTATCCTGCATGCACCCAACAAGCTGGGTGCTCCTGCTTCAAAGCAAACTATTGCGCGCTGGATCTGTAACACGATTCAGCAAGCTCATTCTGCGGCAGGATTGCCGCATCCTAAATCAGTAAAAGTCCATTCCACAAGGAAGGTGGGCTCTTCTTGGGCGGCTGCCCGAGGGGTCTCGGCTTTACAGCTTTGCCGAGCTGCTACTTGGTCGGGTTCAAACACATTTGCTAAGTTCTACAAGTTTGATACCCTGGCTGAGGAGGACCTTGCCTTTGCTCATTCGGTGCTGCAGAGTCATCCGCGCTCTCCCGCCCGTTTGGGAGCTTTGGTATAATCCCCATGGTCCTTACGGAGTTCCCAGCATCCACTAGGACGTCAGAGAAAATAAGAATTTACTCACCGGTAATTCTATTTCTCGTAGTCCGTAGTGGATGCTGGGCGCCCATCCCAAGTGCTGACTCTCTGCAATACATGTATATAGTTATTGCTTAACTAAAGGGTTATTGTATGAGCCATCTGTTACTGAGGCTCAGTTATTGTTCATACTGTTAACTGGGTATGGTTATCACGAGTTGTACGGTGTGATTGGTGTGGCTGGTATGAGTCTTACCCTGGATTCCAAATCCTTTCCTTGTTGTGTCAGCTCTTCCGGGCACAGTTTCCTTAACTGAGGTCTGGAGGAGGGGCATAGAGGGAGGAGCCAGTGCACACCAGATATAGTACCTAATCTTTCTTTTAGAGTGCCCAGTCTCCTGCGGAGCCCGTCTATTCCCCATGGTCCTTACGGAGTTCCCAGCATCCACTACGGACTACGAGAAATAGAATTACCGGTGAGTAAATTCTTATTTACTGCTGCTCTGCTAGGCAGAGCAGCGACTGACAGAAGCCTCCCTACTGCCCCCCACCGCGGGACACTAACCCGCGGGTGGGTCAGCGGGACAGTCCCAAAAAAGGGAATGTCCCGTGAAAAATCGGGACAGTTGGGATGTACATGCATGGTAATATTTACCATAATATTCTCTCAGGACAATACAGTCAAAAGTGAGCCAAAAATGCTGTAAAACTCGACACCAGTTTGCACTAAGCTGCATAGCAAATTGAAATAAAATGATCAAGGTACAGGGATTTCTACAAACATTTGTTAAGGTCATTGTTAGCTCTTTTACAATTGTGAAGGTTTATGATAATAAAATAAGACTTGTTATAAATCGTTTTTGTAATTCATGCTATCACCCAAATATACTTTCTAGAAAACTAATATAATTAAATTGGACCAGGAGTGATAGTGCATTGTCCACAGACCTCAGACTTGGCTAAAAAAATAATACTGGTCATGTATTCCATACCATAGACATAAAAGATGACATTTTATGACAGATTGGGGTGAGGGGGATGGAGTTTTTCCAGCCTACAGCTAGCTGGCAAGTGGCAGTAGAATAGGATTCAGTATGATTTACCGGCGGACGGGATGCAGACTGTCAATATCCAGACAGCGGCATCCTGCCTGACAGAATGCCGGCAGCGGGGCGAGCGGAAAGAGTCCCCTTGCACTCGCCGCACTGCAGGCTCAGTGGCTCGATACGCTCACCACACAATCTATTTACACTCTATGGGTGTCATGGACACCCACGAGTGGGAATAGTCCTGATGCACTGGGTTTCCGGCTGGCGGCATGGTCGGCTGTGGAGATTCCGGTGTCAGTCTCCTGACTGCCGGGATCCAGACAGCCGGCAAATTAAACGCATTCCGTAGAATGTACACGTCTTATAGGCTTATTTTGATGGCGAGACAGTTAGGGCTCCGAGAGGAAGAAGAAAGAACTTGGCAAAAATAGGAAGGTAATTTGAAAGAAGGAAGGTATGAAGTGTAGTACATAAAGACAGAAACCAGAAATCTGAGTACAGCTCCGCAAATATGAAAAACATGTAGCCGAAATAGTACGTAAAGGAATCTGGGGGAACATGGGGCTGGTATATAGCAGTATAATGGGGGGAGCCAGAGGTGAAAGAGCATATCACTAAATGTTATAGTCCCATGCCGTCAATGAATGCAAGACTGCTAATGAAGAGCAGCTTTAGGACACTTTAGCCAAGGAAGACAGAGGAATGGCAAGAATGTCCAGGCCTTGAGCCTCAAAGAGCTACTATTTATTGTACAAAAAAGCGGGGTTGAGGCTGCGCTATATTTGATCAATGTAACCTTTGATAAAGCTGCAAGCTGATTGCAGCGAAATGCGTCAGCTGTACAAGGGACCCCCACCAGGAACCTTTTCAACGGAGGACCGGACCATCCCCTAACCTTGTCCAGACTATCTACTCCAACTCTGAGAATTCAAATAGCAAAACTGCACCAACCGTATTGCATGAGGAGCTCTTTACCAAAAGACCCTGGAGCATACCATCCTCTAACGGTAATTTGCCAATCCATTGGATATTGCTTATCTCTGAGACTTTGCTAATGCTGGACTCAAGCTATATAGGGGAATAATTTGGAACGGCCACCTTATCATTCTAAAAGTCTATATCCTGGCGAATTGGGTAACCCCATTTATTTGTTTTTATGACGCATATACTATTAATCATCTGTTTCTGATATGCATGCATCTTTTATTATGTATTCATTTTCAAATTGAAATACATATTTTGTTTTTAGGAATAAAATGTGTTTTTACCAAATATAATACTATTGTTGTTACATTGATCAAATATAGCGCAGCCTCAACCCCGCTTTTTTGTACTATAATCGGGAGTGACTTCCCTTTCTTTAGAGGCTGCTGCTTGGTGAAACATCTCGTATCCAAAGCGCCCGAGCACCTTCGGGTAACCTACTATTTATTGTACCCACTTTTTGGTCTTGGCCAAAACTGTGTGAAATGAGTCAAGAACCTACCTGTATCCACTTAAAACGAAGGAAATGGAACCAAGGAGGGCGGAAGAGTTCAGGAAGACCGCTTTGAAATTTGTGAGTTTCTAGGACAGGGGTGGGGAACCTTTTTTCTGCCAAGGGCCATTTGGATATTTATAAAATCCTTCGGGGGCCATACAAAAATTATCAACTTAAAAATTAGCCTATCCCCAGTCAGTAGTTCTGCCCCCAGTCACTTGTTTTGGCCCATTCGATATGCCCCGTCAGTTGTTATGCCCCATTAAATATGCCACCTGTAGTTATGCCCCCTGTAGTTATGCCCCATTAAATATGCCCCCTAGTAGCACCGCTTACACACACACACACACACACACACACACACATTAAAAGGAATAAACACAATGCTCACCAGCCCTGCTCCTGCTTCCGGACCGCTGCCCTCCCTCTCCTCGGAACTATGGGAGAGATGTCATGACGTCTCTCCCATAGCGCCACACAGCCACACATGTAGACTGCCTGAGCCAGAAGCTGGAGCTCAGGAGTGAGCTCCTGCGTCCGGCTGCTGCTGAGGAGTCGGGCGCCCGCTGGTGGTAAAATCTCAGCGGGTGCTCGGCATCTCCTCTCGTTTAGGTGAGCCTGGCCGAGCCAGATCAAGTGGCTTTGAGGGCCTTATACGGCCCTTGGGCCTGAGGTTCCCCACCCCTGTTCTAGGACATTGCATATGATCAAACTCGTTACCAGCCTGTCAAAAAGATGGAACAACATAACAGTAATGTCAGCAGCGGCGACTGTGCGTACCCGAACGGAGAAACACTTGAATTGCTGTCGGTCGCCATCTAGTGGCCACCGGGATACGAAACACTATCACACACAGCATTATTCAATGTGCATCATCAAGTTGGCGGAACAAAGTGCATGATGCTACAAATCACATTTTCACATCCATGATCACTTGATGGGATCTGCATCAATACAACACTAAAATAAGAATTTACTTACCGATAATTCTATTTCTCGTAGTCCGTAGTGGATGCTGGGAACTCCTTAAGGACCATGGGGATTAGCGGCTCCGCAGGAGACTGGGCACAAAAGTAAAGCTTTAGGACTACCTGGTGTGCACTGGCTCCTCCCCCTATGACCCTCCTCCAAGCCTCAGTTAGGATACTGTGCCCGGACGAGCGTACACAATAAGGAAGGATTTTGAATCCCGGGTAAGACTCATACCAGCCACACCAATCACACCGTACAACCTGTGATCTGAACCCAGTTAACAGCATGATAACAGAGGAGCCTCTGAAAAGATGGCTCACAACAATAATAACCCGATTTTTGTAACAATAACTATGTACAAGTATTGCAGACAATCCGCACTTGGGACGGGCGCCCAGCATCCACTACGGACTACGAGAAATAGAATTATCGGTAAGTAAATTCTTATTTTCTCTGACGTCCTAGTGGATGCTGGGAACTCCGTAAGGACCATGGGGATTATACCAAAGCTCCCAAACGGGCGGGAGAGTGCGGATGACTCTGCAGCACCGAATGAGAGAACTCCAGGTCCTCCTCAGCCAGGGTATCAAATTTGTAGAATTTAGCAAACGTGTTTGCCCCTGACCAAGTAGCTGCTCGGCAAAGTTGTAAAGCAGAGACCCCTCGGGCAGCCGCCCAAGATGAGCCCACCTTCCTTGTGGAATGGGCTTTTACAGATTTTGGCTGTGGCAGGCCTGCCACAGAATGTGCAAGCTGAATTGTACTACAAATCCAACGAGCAATAGTCTGCTTAGAAGCAGGAGCACCCAACTTGTTGGGTGCATACAGGATAAACAGCGAGTCAGATTTTCTGACTCCAGCCATCCTGGAAACATATTTTCAGGGCCCTGACTACGTCCAGCAACTTGGAGTCCTCCAAGTCCCTAGTAGCCGCAGGTACCACAATAGGCTGGTTCAAGTGAAACGCTGAAACCACCTTAGGGAGAAATTGAGGACGAGTCCTCAATTCTGCCCTGTCCGTATGAAAAATTAGGTAAGGGCTTTTATAGGATAAAGCCGCCAATTCTGAGACACGCCTGGCTGAAGCCAGGGCCAACAGCATTACCACTTTCCATGTGAGATATTTTAAGTCCACAGTGGTGAGTGGTTCAAACCAATGTGATTTTAGGAACCCCAAAACTACATTGAGATCCCAAGGTGCCACTGGAGGCACAAAAGGAGGCTGTATATGCAGTACTCCCTTGACAAACGTCTGAACTTCAGGAACTGAAGCCAGTTCTTTCTGGAAGAAAATCGACAGGGCCGGAATTTGAACCTTAATGGGACCCTAATTTTAGGCCCATAGACAGTCCTGTTTGCAGGAAATGCAAGAAACGACCCAGTTGAAATTCCTCTGTAGGGGCCTTACTGGCCTCGCACCACGCAACATATTTACGCCAAATACGGTGATAATGCTGTACGGTTACATCCTTCCTGGCTTTGATCAGGGTAGGGATGACTTCATCCGGAATGCCTTTCTCCTTCAGGATCCGGCGTTCAACCGCCATGCCGTCAAACACAGCGGCGGTAAGTCTTGGAACAGACAGGGTCCCTGCTGGAGCAGGTCACTTCTTAGAGGTAGAGGCCACGGGTCCTCTGTGAGCATCTCTTGAAGTTCCGGGTACCAAGTCCTTCTTGGCCAATCCGGAGCCACGAGTATAGTCCTTACTCTTCTCCTTCTTATGATTCTCAGTACCTTGGGTATGAGAGGCAGAGGAGGGAACACATACACTGACTGGTACACCCACGGTGTTACCAGAGCGTCCACAGCTATTGCCTGAGGATCCCTTGACCTGGCGCAATACCTGTCTAGTTTTTTGTTGAGGCGGGACGCCATCATGTCCACCTTTGGTTTTTCCCAACGGTTCACAATCATGTGGAAGATTTCTGGGTGAAGTCCCCACTCTCCCGGGTGGAGGTCGTGTCTGCTGAGGAAGTCTGCTTCCCAGTTGTCCACTTCCGGAATGAACACTGCTGACAGTGCTATCACATGATTTTCCGCCCAGCGAAGAATCCTTGCAGCTTCTGCCATTGCCCTCCTGCTTCTTGTGCCGCCCTGTCTGTTTACGTGGGCGACTGCCGTGATGTTGTCTGACTGGATCAGCACCGGCTGACCTTGAAGCAGAGGTCTTGCTAGGATTAGAGCATTGTAGATGGCCCTTAGCTCCAGGATATTTATGTGAAGTGATGTCTCCAGGCTTGACCACAAGCCCTGGAAATTTCTTCCCAGGGCTTGACCACAAGCCCTGGAAATTTCTTCCCTGTGTGACTGCTCCCCAGCCTCTCAGGCTGGCATCCGTGGTCACCAGGACCCAGTCCTGAATGCCGAATCTGCGGCCCTCTAGAAGATGAGCACTCTGCAGCCACCACAGGAGAGACACCCTTGTCCTTGGTGACAAGATTATCCGCTGATGCATCTGAAGATGCGACCCGGACCATTTGTCTAGCAGATCCCACTGGAAGGTTCTTGCGTGGAATCTGCCGAATGGGATTGCTTCGTAAGAAGCCACCATCTTTCCCAGGACCCTTGTGCATTGATGCACTGAGACTTGGCCTGCTTTTAGGAGATTTGACTAGTTCGGATAACTCCCTGGCTTTCTCCTCCGGGAGAAACACCTTTTTCTGGACTGTGTCCAGGATCATCCCTAGGAATAGAAGTCGTGTCGTCGGGATCAGCTGCGATTTTGGAATATTGAGAATCCAACCGTGCTGGCGCAGCACTATCTGAGATAGTGCTACCCCGACTTCCAACTGTTCCCTGGATCTTGCCCTTATCAGGAGATCGTCCAAGTAAGGGATAACTAAAACTCCCTTCCTTCGAAGGAGTATCATCATTTCGGCCATTACCTTGGTAAAGACCCGGGGTGCCGTGGACAATCCAAACGGCAGCGTCTGAAACTGATATTGACAGTTCTGTACCACAAACCTGAGGTACCCTTGGTGAGAAGGGTAAATTGGGACATGTAGGTAAGCATCTTTGATGTCCAGAGACACCATATAGTCCCCTTCTTCCAGGTTTGCAATCACTGCTCTGAGTGACTCCATCTTGAATTTGAACCTTTGTATGTAAGTGTTCAAGGATTTTAGATTAAAAATTGGTCTCACCGAGCCGTCCGGCTTCGGTACCACAAATAGTGTGGAATAGTACCCCTTTCCTTGTTGTAGGAGGGGTACCTTGATTATCACCTGCTGGGAATACAGCTTGTGAATGGCTTCCAATACTGCCTCCCTGTCTGAGGGAGACGTCGGTAAAGCAGACTTTAGAAAACGGCGAGGGGGAGACGTCTCGAATTCCAATTTGTACCCCTGAGATACCACCTGAAGGATCCAGGGGTCCACTTGCGAGTGGGCCCACTGAACTTCTTGAGACGGGCCCCCACCGTGCCTGAGTCCGCTTGTAAAGCCCCAGCGTCATGCTGAGGACTTTGCGGAGGCGGGAGAGGGCTTTTGTTCCTGGGAACTGGCTGTTTGCTGCAGCCTTTTTCCTCTCCCTCTGCCACGGGGCAGAAATGAGGCGCCTTTTGCCCGCTTGCCCTTATGGGGCCGAAAGGACTGCGCCTGATAATACGGCGTCTTCTTAGGTTGAGAAGCTACCTGGGGTAAAAATGTGGATTTTCCAGCAGTTGCCGTGGCTACCAGGTCTGATAGACCTACCCCAAATAACTCCTCCCCCTTATAAGGCAATACTTCCATGTGCCTTTTAGAATCCGCATCACCTGACCACTGCCGCGTCCATAAACCTCTTCTTGCTCATCACACACTTCATTTAATTCCTCGGACACAGGAAAAACTACAGGCAGTTTTTTTTCTCACCAAACATAATACCCTTTTTAGTGGTACTTGTATTATCAGAGATATGCAATAAATTTTTAATTGCTTCAATCATGTAACGTGTGGCCCTAGTGGAAGTCACGTTTGTCTCCTCATCATCGACACTGGATTCAGTATCCGTGTCTGTGTCTGCCATTTGAGGTAACGGGCGTTTTAAAGCCCCTGATGGCGTTTGAGACCCCTGGACAGGCACAAGCTGAGTAGCCGGCTGTCTCATGTCGTCAACTGTCTTTCGTAAAGAGCTGACACTGTCACGCAATTCCTTCCATAAGCTCATCCACTCAGGTGTCGACTCCCTAGGGGGTGACAACTCTATAATAGGCAATTGCTCCGCCTCCATCTCTTTTCCTCCTCAAACATGTCGACACAATCGTACCGACACACCGCACACACACAGGGAATGCTCTGATAGAGGACAGGACCCCACTAGCCCTTTGGGGAGACAGAGGGAGAGTATGCCAGCACACACCAGAGCGCTATATATAGACAGGAATACCACTATAAATGTGCTTTTCCCTTTATAGCTGCTGTTAGTATTAAAACTGCGCCAAATTAGTGCCCCCCTCTCTTTTTTACCCTTTTCTGTAGTGCAGGACTGCAGGGGAGAGTCAGGGAGACGTCCTTCCAGCGGAGCTGTGATGGAAAATGGCGCCCGTGTGCTGAGGAGATGGGCTCCGCCCCCTTCTCGGCGGCCTTTTCTCCCGCTTTTTGGTGAGTTCTGGCAGGGGTTAAAATACATCCATATAGCCCTGGGGGTTATATGTGGTGTATTTTTGCCAGCCAAGGTGTTTACATTGCTGCTCAGGGCGCCCCCCCCTAGCGCCCTGCACCCTCAGTGACCGAAGTGTGAAGTGTGCCTGAGTAACAATGGCGCACAGCTGCAGTGCTGTGCGCTACCTTGTTGAAGACTGATGTCTTCTGCCGCCGATTTTTCCGGACCTCTTCTTGCTTCTGGCTCTGTAAGGGGGCCGGCGGCGCGGCTCTGGGACCGAGCTCCGAGGCTGGGCCTGTGTTCGGTCCCTCTGGAGCTAATGGTGTCCAGTAGCCTAAGAAGCCCAAGCTGGCTGCAAGCAGGCAGGTTCGCTTCTTCTCCCCTTAGTCCCTCGATGCAGTGAGCCTGTTGCCAGCAGGTCTCACTGAAAATAAAAAACCTAAAACTAAACTTTCACTAAGAAGCTCAGGAGAGCCCCTAGTGTGCACCCTTCTCGGCCGGGCACAAAAATCTAACTGGGGCTTGGAGGAGGGTCATAGGGGGAGGAGCCAGTGCACACCAGGTAGTCCTAAAGCTTTACTTTTGTGCCCAGTCTCCTGCGGAGCCGCTAATCCCCATGGTCCTTACGGAGTTCCCAGCATCCACTAGGACGTCAGAGAAATGGCCTTCAGGCAGAATTACCCAAGGAGTCCAGTTGGTTAGTCAATAATCTTAGAATCTCACAGACACTGTGGGAAAGTAAGCAACTATAACTAGGGGTTGGTAATGCGTTGCCAGCGCCGGGGATCCCGGCGGTCAGCATACCGGCCGTGGGGTCCCGCCGCAGGATCTGTTCACGCTCTATGGGTGTGGTGGACGCCCACGAGTGGGAACAGACCCTGTGTGGTGGCATTGTGATCGCTCGTGATTCCAGAGTCAGCATGACCGCATCCCATAACTAGCTATCTGTATGTTACAGTGGAGGAAAAATTCCACACAAATAGCATGCAACCCTAAACACTACATCACCATGATTTACCTTACAATGGTATATCTGTTACTGTTGTAGTTACTGGGATACATACTAGATGCCGGATGTCAAGATACCGACAGCGGCATCCCGGCCGTGGGGCGAGCATTAGAAAGCTCCTTGCAGGCTCGCTATAGGTTATATTCTCCTTTTATGGGTGGCGCTGGAAAATGCGGCGGCAGCATTTTACCGCCTGTCAGGATTCTGGCATCGGCATTGTGACTGCCGGGATCCCGACAGGCGATCTCGTGATTGCCTCCCATAGTTGCTATCTAAATTATACACCTTACAGACAGCAGAACTAATTTATAAATCAGAAATATAGGGAAAGTATTGACAGGAGCAGAAAATAGGATTTTTATACCTACCGGTAAATTCTTTTCTCCTAGTTCGTAGAGGATGCTGCGGTCCACTTCAGTACCATGGGGTATAGATGGTTCCGCAGGAGCCATGGGCACTTTAAGACTTTTCAAGGGTGTGAACTGGCTCCTCACTCTATGCCCCTCCTCCAGACCTCAGTATAGGAACTGTGCCCAGGGAGACGGACATTTCGAGGAAAGGAATTACTTTTAATTTAACGGTGAGATTCATACCAGCTCACACTTCAACCATGCCGCACAACATGGCATTCAACACAACACATGCCAACAGGCATGAACAATCTTTGCAGCAACATGCTGAAAATGACCGTAACACAACACTTGTGTAACTACAAACTAATAACTGCAGGTAAAGTACGCACTGGGTCGGGCGCCCAGCATCCTCTACGGACTAGGAGAAAAGGATTTACCGGTAGGATTTTAATACCTATTTTCTCATACGTCCTAGAGGATGCTGGGGTCCACTTCAGTACCATTGGGTTATACCAAGCTCCAGTACGGGCGGGAAAGTGCGGATGACCCTGCAGCACCAATTGACCAAACTGTAGGTCCTCATCGGCCAAAATGTCAAACTTGTAAAACTTAGCAAACGTGTTTGCCCCTGACCAAGTAGCTGCTCGGCAAAGTTGTAATGAGAGACCCCCCCGGGCAGCCACCCAGGACGAGCCCACCTTTCTAGTAGAATGGGCAGTCACCGAATTCGGTACCGGCAATCCTGCCGTAGAATGAGCGTGCCGAATCGTACCTCTGATCCAGCGCGCAATAGTCTGCTTAGAAGCAGGACACCCAATCTTGTTGGGAGCATAAAGGACAAACAGAGCCTCTGTCTTCCTTATCAGAGTCGTTCTAGCGACAGATTCTTAAAGCCATGACCACATCAGGGGACTTTGAAGCAGCGATGGTGTCAGTAGCCACTGGCACCATAATAGGTTGGTGTATATGGAAAGAAGAAAACCATCTTTGGAAGAAATTGTTGACGAGTTTGTAACTCAGCCCTATCTTCATGGAAGATCAGGTAAGAGCTCGTGAGACAAGGCCCCTAACTCAGACACCCTTCTTGCGGATGCCAAGGCCAACAGCATGACCACTTTCCAAGTGAGAAATTTCAACTCCATCTCCTGGGGAGGTTCAAACCAATCTGACTGAAGGAATCTTAACACCACGTTAAGATCCCATGGTGCCACAAATGGAAGTTGGATGTGTAGCACCCCTTTCACGAAAGTCTGAACTTCTGGAAGGGAGGCCAATTGTTTCTGAAAGAAAACGGACAAAGCCGAAAGCTGGCCCTTGATTGAATCCAATCGTAGGTCTGCATCCACACCCGCCTGGAGAAAACGTCCTAACTGAAAACACTTCCATTGGAGCCTTTTTGGTTTCACACCAAGACACATATTTTCTCCAAATACGGTGGTAATGTTTAGACCAGTGGTTCTCAAACTCGGTCCTCAGGACCCCACACGGTGCATGTTTTGCAGGTAACCCAGCAAGTGCACAGGTGTATTACTTACTCACTGACACATTTTAAAAGGTCCACAGGTGGATAAAATTATTTCACTTGTGATTCTGTGAGGAGACCTGCAAAACATGCACTGTGTGGGGTCCTGACTGAGGACCGAGTTTGAGAACCTGTGGTTTAGACGTTACTCCTTTCCTGGCCTGAATAAGAGTGGGAATGACTTCTTTGGGAATACCCTTTCGGGCAAGGATCCGGCGCTCAACAGCCATGCCGTCAAACGTAGCCACGGTAAGTCGTGATACACGCACTGCCCCTGCTGTAGCAGGTCCTCGCGAAGAGGAAGAGGCCGAGTATCTTCTATGATCAACTCTTGAAGATCTGGATACCAAGCCCTCTTTGGCCAGTCTGGGACCATGATGATCGCTCGAACTCCTGTTCTCCTTATGATTTTGAGAACTTTTGGTATCAGTGCAAGTGGAGGGAAGACATATCAACCGGAACACCCACTGGGTCACTAGTGCATCCACTGCTATTGCGGGAGGGTCTCTCGACCTGGAACAATATCTCTGAAGCTTCTTGTTGAGACGAGATGCCATCATGTCTACTTGAGGAACTCCCCAAAGACCTGTCACCTCTGCGAAGACTTCTTGGTGGAGGCCCCATTCTCCTGGATGGAGATCATGTCTGCTGAGGAAGTCTGCTACCCAGTTGTCCACTCCCGGAATGAAAATTGCCAACAGAGCTCTTGCATGTCTTTCTGCCCAGCTGAGGAACTTTGTCACCTCTGCCCTTGCCGCTCTGCTTTTCGTTCTGCCCTGACGGTTTATGTATGCGACTGCTGCTACATTATCCGACTGGATCTGTACGGGTTGATCTTGAAGAAGATGTACCGCTGTAAATGGCTCTCAACTCAAGAACAGTTATGTGAAGACAAGTTTTTAGACTTGACCATCTTCCTTTGAAGCTCTCCCCCTGTTGACTGCTCCCCAGCCTCGGAGACTTGCATCCATGGTCACCAGGATCCAGTCTTGAATCCCGAACCTGCGTCCCTCTAGGAGTTGAGAACTGTGTAGCCACCACAGGAGCTAAATTCTGGCTTTGGATGACAGGATTATCCTCTGATGCATGTGTAGATGGGATCCTGACCACTTGTCCAATAGGTCCCCCTGGAATACACTGGCATAGAATCGGCAAAACTGTATGGCCTTGTAGGCCACTACCATCTTTCCCAACAACTGTATGCATTGATGAATCGACACTCTTGTTGGTTTCAGAATTTGTCTGACCATTCTCTGGATTTCCAGATCCTTTTCTACTGGAAGAAATACACTCTGTACTTCTGTGTCCAGTATCATCCCGAGAAAGGACAATCTTGTCGTCCGTTCCAATTGTGACTTTGGAAAATTTATGATCCAACTGGGATGTTGGAGTATGGTCAGGGAGAGTGCAATGTTCTGCATCAACATTTTCCTGGACCTCGCTTTTATCAGGTGATCGTCCAGATAAGGAATTATATTGACTCCTTGCAGTCGAAGGAGAACCATCGTCTCCGCCATTACTTTGGTGAATACCCTCGGTGCCGTGGAGAGTCCGAACGGCAACATCTGAAACTGGTAATGACAATCGTGTACTGCAAATCTCAGATAAGCTTGATGGAGGATAAATGGGAACATGTAAGTAGGCATCTTTATGTCCACTGACACCATGAATTCCCCCTCCTCCCGACTGGAAATCACTGCCCTCAGAGATTCCATCTTAAACTTGAACCTTTGCAGGTAGAGATTCAGATTTTTGAGGTTTAGAAATGGTCTGACTGAGCCGTCCGGCTTCGGAACTACAAAAAGGTTTTTATTCAAGCCTTTCTCCTTGTTGAGACAAGGGAACCAGGACAATGACTTGATCCTGACACAATCACTGTATTGCTGCTGCTGCTACCACTTCCCTATCCGGGACAGAAGCTGGTAAGGTCGATTTGAAAATATGGCCTGGGGGAATGTCATGAAACTCCAGTTTAAACCCGTGGGACTCTCTTTGTACGGCCCACAAGTCTAGGCCAGATTGAACCCAGAACTGACTGAAGAGTTTCAGACGTGCCCCCACCTGAGCGGACTCCCGCAAAGAAAGGGGTGCCTTTACCCCTTTTTTTTTTTTGGGGTCGAAGACTGCATCTGAGAGTGAGGAGTCTTTTATGCCGTCGCAGGAGCATTAGGCAAGAATGTCGACTCTACCTGCGTTAGCTGTAGAACTAAAGCATCCAGCCCATCTCCAAATAAGGCCTCACCTATATACGGGAGAGCCTCCATATTCCTTTTGGAGTCTGCGTCAGCATTCCATTGGCTAATCCACAACGCCCTCTGTGCTGAAATTGCCATGGTAGGGTTTCTTGATCCCAAGAGACCAATATCTTTCATGGTTTCTAGCACGTACGCAGACAAGTTTTCGGACCACTGTTCAATAGCACTACTCACCCACTCACAGACAATGGTAGGGCTGAGTAGTGTCCCATTGGCCACATCAATAGATCACCTCACGAACTTGCGGTCTGCCGGCTCCTTAAGTGAAGCCATTCCAGGCGCAGGGAGTAACACCTTTTTCCTTTTATGACAGGGCCCCGTCTAAAATGTGGGGTGACTCCCACCTTTTGGAAAAAGGTAAGCTGCCTGAATTCCTTTTGGGAATCTGAATTTTCTCTTCAGGTTAAATCAGACTCCCTCCAAGACTGTACAACTCATGAGGTGGAGGGAAAATTACATTACTTATTTACTAAAGTAAACCCTCTCCTGTGGTAAGAGAGGGGGGGTAAAAGAGGGGGCTTCGTAACTTCTAACACTTCCTTTATAGCTAAAACATGTTTTGAATGCTTTTCGCTAACTTAGGACCTATTCCCCTGGAATCACTAGTGTCGACACAGGAGTCCGTGTCGGTATCAGTTTGTACTACTTGTGCAAATATGTATGTGACCCAGAGGGGTCCCTGTGGATGAAAGGCAAAACTATTTTAAAAAAATCACATCTTCAGATTATTTTCAGTTTTCTGCATGAGAGTCAGTCCAACCTCTTACTGATATGATTCACACGATCATGTAACCTTTCACCCAGTCAGGCTCTTGGTGTCATATTACAACTCTATGTCCCTAACATGGCTCCCACAGAGGAAGAGCTCCTTGCCACAGACATGTCACACACGTGAACAATCACACCACAGACACTCCGGGCTTATAGGGGACAGACCCACAGTAAAATCTGTCAGAGGGACACAGAAATGAATTGTCAGTCCACAACTCAGCGCTTAAATAAAAAAATCCCTGTGTCGTGTACTTTGTACACAGAGACTATAAAAAAAAATATATATATATAATATATAATTAATATATATATATATATATATATATATATATATATATATATATATATATATATATATACACACACACACAAATAGAATTGAGCGGCACTCTCAGGACTTTAACAAAGAACGGGTCCTCAGCCCATCATAAGTTTGCAACATGTCGGTAATTTTATTTCAACCGTCGTCAGGCATAATCATTATGCCTGACGACGGTTGAAATAAAATGGAATAGACAACAGGTGGAAATTATAGGCAATTAGCAAGACACCCCCAATAAAGGAGTTGTTCTGCAGGTGGTGACCACAGACCACTTCTCAGCTCCTATGCTTTCTGGCTGATGTTTTGGTCACTTTTGAAAGCCGACGGTGCTTTCACTCTAGTGGTAGCATGAGACGGAGTCTACAACCCACACAAGTGGCTCAGGTAGTGCAGCTCATCCAGGATGGCACATCAATGCGAGCTGTGGCAAGAAGGTTTGCTGTGTCTGTCAGCGTAGTGCGTAGAGCATGGAGACGCTACCAGGAGACAGGCCAGTACATCAGGAGACGTGGAGGAGGCCGTAGGAGGGCAACAACCCAGCAGCAGGACCGCTACCACTGCCTTTGTGCAAGGAGGAACAGGAGGAGCACTGCTAGAGCCCTGCAAAATGACCTCCAGCAAGCCACAAATGTGCATGTGTCTACTCAAACGAGTCTGGAGACGCCAAGGAGAACGTTCTGCTGCCTGCAACATCCTCCAGCATGACCGGTTTGGCAGTGGGTCAGTAATGGTGTGGGGTGGCATTTCTTTGGGGGGCCGCACAGCCCTCCATGTGCTCGCCAAAGGTAGCCTGACTGCCATTAGGTACCGGGATGAGATCCTCAGACCCCTTGTGAGACCATATGCTGGTGCGGTTGGCCCTGGGTTCCTCCTAATGCAAGACAATGCTAGACCTCATATGGCTGGAGTGCGTCAGCAGTTCCTGCAAGACGAAGGCATTGATGCTATGAACTGGCCCGCCAGTTCCCCAGACCTGAATCCAATTGAGCACATCTGGGACATCATGTCTCGCTCCATCCACCAACGCCACGTTGCACCACAGACTGTCCAGGAGTTGGCGGATGATTTAGTCCAGGTCTGGGAGGAGATCCCTCAGGAGACCATCCGCCACCTCATCATGAGCATGCCCAGGCGTTGTAGGGAGGTCATACAGGCACGTGAAGGCCACACACACTATTGAGCCTCATTTTGACTTGTTTTAAAGGACATTACATCAAAGTTGGATCAGCCTGTAGTCTGTTTTTCCCACTTTAATTTTGAGTGCGACTCAAAATCCAGACCTCCATGGGTTAATAAATTTGATTTCCATTGATCATTTTTGTGTGATTTTGTTGTCAGCACAGTCAACTATGTAAAGAACAAAGAATTTAATAAGAATATTTAATTCATTCAGATCTAGGATGTGTTGTTTAAGTGTTCCCTTTATTTTTTTGAGATGAGAGAATATATATATATATATATATATATATATATATATATATATATATATATATATATATATATATATATATATATATATACATACACATACACATATATATATACATACACACATATACATATATATATATATATATATATACATACATACATACATACACACACACACATACACATACATACATACATACATACATACACAGCCATAATATCACAATATACACTTTCCCCCCCTCTTTGTACTCTGATACTAAACAGAAACTGAGAGGAGGATCAGCGTTTCTTCCCCTGCTTTTTGCTGGAAGAAAATGGCGCTGAGCAGTGTGCTGGCTGACTGAGGAGGAAGTCCCGCCCCCACAATAGCACGTTTCTCCTCAGAGCTTTTGATACCAATATTTATACTGGCGGGGGTAGGGCTGTGCCTCGGCATCTTATGCCCTCTATTTTTGCCAGTTTCTAGGTTTCATGCTGCCCAGGGCGTGCAGGCTCAATCTAGCTGGGGGGCATACACACAGATCTGTGCTTAACTTCTAAGCAATCTGGTGAGATTGCTTAGATTTTAAAGCACGGATCTCTCCTTGTGTACCCCCGTTTAGTCTAGCGCAGGGGTAGCCAACCCTGGTCCTCGAGAGCTACCAACAGTGCACATTTTCCAGGTCTCATTCCTGTGGATCTTTTAAAATGTGACAGTTAGTAATAACTGCACATGTGCACCTGCTAGGTGAGCTGGAAAACATGAACTGTTGGTAGCTCTTGAGTACCAGGGTTGGCTACCACGGGTCTAGCGAGTAATGGTATTATCCAAAAGTGGACAACCCCAGAGAGGTGTAGAATGCATTTCAGGAGGGAATACAAATCTTTATCGATTAAAACAAACAAGTTTTGCTTTCCTTTTCAAAATATGAGTAGTAGAAATTTTCATTAAATTACACTAGAATTACAAAGGCTCGTAAATGCGCCCATCACCTACACAGTGGCTGAGCCAATTAGAGGGGAAAGCCAAAATCTATGAGAATACAGTCTTAGGGCGGAATTCAGGGTGGAACCGGCAGCCAGTAGAGTGAATGCCTGCAGTATCTGCATTTCAGCTTGCACATACCGGGGGTGGAGAGGTAAAATGCGCAAAAAATTACCCATTTGGATGCCCAAATGGTACTTTGTTTCGTGATCACGCCCAGCACTTTAGATCAATTGAATATCGCCCAACGATCTCCCGTAACTTTAGACAGGAGATCGGGCGCAATAAACAATGGAATTCTGCCCTTAAAATTCTCCAACTGCTGATATCATTAATACATGCATCTTCCACTAAAAGGTTCACCAAAATGAAAGTAAAATACTTGTCAAGACATTTACAAATACATGTCAATACTTTAATTACAATTTAAAAACTTAATTGACATCTTACTGTACAGTATATACAGAAAATCACAAGACATTTATTAGGTTATCCAGAGGTTCTCAAATGTGGTCTTCAAGGTACCCCAACGATGCAGGTTTTAGGTATATCCATTGTTCAGCAGAGATGGTTAAATCAAATTGGCTGAGGTGCTACTTAAGTCACGTGTGGATATGCAAAGATAAGCTTAAAACCTGGACCTTTGGGGTGCCTTGAGGACCGCGGCTGAGAACCTCTGGGTTATGCTATTATATATTTATAATTGAAATAACTGAAACACTCTCTGTAGAAACATCAATAACCTTATTATCCCAAATTTAATAAAAAAAATAATTTATATATAATAGAGGATTTTATTTACTACCAATAAATCCTTTTCTCGTAGTCTGTAGGGGATCCTCCCTCTATGCCCCTCCTACCAGAGTCAGTCTAGGAAACTGTGCCCAAGGAGACAGACATACTTTGAGAGAAGGATATAGAAAAGGGGAAAAAAAAAAAAAAAAAAAAAAAGGGGTGGCGAGATTTCGAACCAGCACAACCATAACAAGAGGAAAGCCATGCTAACCAAAACTTGTAAACAGGGACAGCAACAGCTGAACCAAACAACAGTAGTTAAACAATTAACCATGCAGGAAGAACGAAGCACCGGGCAGGCGCCCAGTATCCCCTACAGACCACAAGAGAAGGATTTACCGGTAGTAATTAAAATCCTATTTTCTCTTTTGTCCTAGTGGAAACTAGGAATCCATTTAGTACCATGGGGAAGTATCAAAGCTCCCAAACCGGGTGGGAGAGTGCCAAGGTTCCTGCAGAACTGATTGGCCTCTGAGGACCTTCAGTTTGGTCAAAGTATCGAACTTGTAAAACTTAGCAAATGTATTCGAACCTGATCAAGTAGCTGCTCGGCAGAGCTGTAAAGCCGAGACACCCCGGTCAGCCGCACAAGAAAAACCCACCGACCTAGTAGAGTGGGTCTGTACAGATTTTAGAACCAGCAAGCCTGCTGGACACCCAATTTTATTGGGATCATAGAGAACGAACAGAGAATACGATTTCCTGTGATGAGCTGTTCTCTTTACATACACCTTCAAAACCCTCGCAACAGCCAAAAACTTTGAAGTAGCAGAGGTGTCTGTAACAACCGGAACCACAATAGGTTGGTTGATGTGAAACGCGGACAGCACCTTAGGAAGAAATTGCTGACGAGTCCGGAGTTCAGCTCTGTCCTCATAAAAAATTAGGTAGGGCCTCTTGTAAGACAACGCACCCAACTCTGACACACGTCTTGCTGAAGCCAAGGCCAACAGTGTGATGGTCTTCCACATAAGGTACTTTACGTCTACCTTCTGTAACGGTTCAAGCAAGTCCGATTAGAGGAACTGTAGCACCAAATTTAGATCCCAAGGTGCCGTGGGAGGCACAAAGGGAGGTTGGATGTGCAGAACACCTTCAAAAGGACATCTGGACCTCAGTGAGAGAAGCCAATTGTTTTTGAAAGAAAATAGACAAAGCAGAAATCTAGACTTTTATGGAGCCAAGACGTAGGCCCACATCCACTCCCGACTGCAGAAAATGCAGGGAACGTCCCAGATAAAATTCCAACACAGAATATTGTCTGCTCTCACACCGAGAGATATTTCTTCCATATACGGTGGTAATGTTTAGACGTTACCCCTTTCCTGGCTTGGACCATAGTCGGGATGACCTTGTCAGGAATCCCTCTCCTGGCAAGAATCAGCCATTCAACTTCCATGCAGTTAAACGAAGCCGCATTAAGTCTTGATAGACGAACGGGCCTTGTTGCAGAAGATCCTAGCGAAGAGGTAGAGGCCACGGATCTTCGAGCAGCCTCTCGTGACCCTTCATGGCCAGTCCGGAGCAGCGAGGATTGCTTGAACCCTTTCCATTTTTATGCTTTTAAAAATTCTTGGGATCAGAGGAAGTGGAGGAAACACGAACACCAGCTGGCATACCCACAGAGTTGTCAGGGTGTCTACCGCCACTGCCTGTGGGTCTCTCGGCCTGGAACAATACCACTTGAGCTTCTTGTTGAGTCGAGAGGCCATCATGTCGATTTGTGGATATCCCCACCGATGTGTAAACCACAGCAACATCTCCGAGTGAAAGCCCCATTCCCCCGGGTGCAGGTCGTGTCTGCTGAGGAAGTCTGCTTCCCAGTTGTCTACTCCCAGAATGAAGACCACCGACAACGCCACAGCGTGTTTTTCCGCCCAGAGGAGAATTCTTGACACTTCTGACATTGCGGCTCTGCCTTTCCTTCGCCCTGTCGGTTTATGTACGTTACCACCCTCACATTGTCCGACTGGACCTGAATAGCCTGATTCTGAAGAAGAAATGTGGCCTGCCAAAGGGCACTGTAGATAGCCCCGAGTTCCAGGATGTTGATTGGAAGGACGACTTCCTGACTTAACCATCTTCTCTGAAACTGCACCCCAACCTCTGAGGCTTGGGTCTGTGGTTAGCAGAATCCAATTCTGACTCCCAAACCTCCGACCCTCGACTAGGTGAGAAGTGTGTAACCACCACAGGAGGGAAATCCTGGCTTTTGGAGACAGACAAATCCTCTGGTGCATGTGAAGATGCGATACGGACCATCTGCCCAACAGATCCAGCTGGAAGGGCCTCGCATGAAACCTTCTGTACTGAATCACCTCGTAAGAGGCCACATTTTCCCCAGAAGGTATGCAGAGATGCACAGAGATCCGGGTTGGCTTCAGGACAGCCCAAACCATCAGAAGGATTACCACTGCTTTTTCCAAGGGAAGGAACACTTTGAGACTCAGTATCCAGTATCATTCCCAGGAAAGGAAGCCTCCATGTTGGGTCTAGGTGGGATTTTGGTAGTTTCAGAATCCATCCGTGATCCAGGAGTAGTCTGGTTGAAAGACAATGTTGTCCAACTACCGCTCCCTGGACGGTGCCTTTATCAGAAGATCGTCCAGGTACAGAATTATGTTCACTCCTTGTTTGCGGAGTAGTAACATCATCTCTATCACTTTGGTGTACACCCTCTGTGCCATGGAGAGACCAAATGGCAGGGCCTGGAACTAGTAGTGACAATCCTGCAGCGCAAACCATAGATAAGCCTGATGGGGCGACCAGATCAGAATATGAAGGTACGCATCCTTGATATCCAGAGACACTAGGAATTCCCCCTCCTCTAATCCTGAGATCACCGCTCTCAGAGACTCCATCTTGAATTTGAACACTCGTAAGTACGGGTTCAACGACTTGAGGTTCAGAATTGGTCTTACTGAACCATCCTGCTTCGGTACTACAAACAAGCTGAAATAGTAACCCTTGTTTTGTAGATGAGGTGGAACTGGAACAATGACCTGGGTCTGTAACAGTTTTTAATGGCGTCCTGTATGGTTATTCCTGGCTCTTGCGAAACTGGTAAGCCTGATTTGAAGAATCCGTGAGGTGGGAGCTCCTAGAGCTCCAGTCTGTAGCCTGGTATATAAGGTCTATGACCCAGGAATCCTGGCACGATCTTATCCAGATGTGACTGAAGAATTTTAGTCGGGCTCCCACTTGACAGTCTTCCAGGTATCGCGGTCCACCGTCATGCGGAAGGTTTTGAGAAAGCAGAGCCTGAACTCTGTTCCTGTGAACCGGCAGTAGTTGGTATCCGTGGTTTACCTCTAGCACCTCTGTCGGCGACAGAGGAACCTCTGGCCTTGCCCTTAAACTTAGCCATCCCAAAAGGACTGTAAATTGGATCCTGAAGAGGCCTTCCTGGCTGGGGGAGATGCAGAAGGTAGGTATGTGGACTTACTCGCAGTAGCTTTGGAGATCCATTTGTCTAGTTCATCTCCAAATAAGGCCCCTCCTGTGAGAGGTAGGCCTTCCATGTCTTTCCTGGAGTCCGCATCCACAGTCCACTGGCGTAGCCATAAACCCCTGTGTGCAGACACTGCCATAGCTGTAGTGCGTGCATTAAGCAAGCCTCTCTCTTTTATGGCTTCCACCATAAAGTTCGCAGAGACCTGTATATGTTGCACAAGCAAAATAATCCCCCCTTGAGGAAAGGTATCTAACCCCTCAATTAGGTTACCCGACATGCTATAGTAAGTCTCTGGGCCACCCCGACAGCACTAAACAAAGATTTGAGTGTAGACTCAATCTTATGATCAGCTGCATCCTTTAGGGAGTCTGCACCAGGAACAGGTAACACTATTTTACGTGAGAGCCTGGAGACCGATGCATCCACTACCGGTAGATTCTCCCATTTTTTCTATCCTCAGGAGGAAAAGGAAAAGATGATAACAACCGTTTAGGGATTTGAAATTTCTCATCAGGATTAACCCACGGTTCTTCAAACAGGGTATTTAGTTCCTTTGGCTGAGGATTTCTTCTTTATATTATTAAAATAAGATTCCTCACTCTCCCTGTCACCTTATCAGGTATATTCAGAGCTTCTATGAGAGCCTCTATTCCCTTCAACAGAGTACCCTCCCCCACCTCTGAGTGCACCTCACCCTCCTTCATTTCTGACCCATCATCAGAGTCAGACTGCAGCATATGGGCCAAAGTACGTTTTTGCAGACAAATGGCAGGGGACTGAGACACTGGTTTGGGGACCGAGTCTTTTTTCATAAACTCAGTCAGAGATTGTCTTAAGTATTGCGTCTCTTTCTCATTCTGAGATAACTTAGTAGAAATTGTGGAAATCATTCCCCTAATGGAGTCCAGCCATGCTGGTTCTGCCCCACTAGCCTGGGAATGGATACTACACACTAGTGATGTCTGCCTGACATACTGTAACAGTGACAGCACACAGGAAAAGGTTAAATGCACAATTAACCCACAAAGAGCCCTTCCATGGAGACACAGAGAGAGTATGGAAACAACAGAGGAGGGGGCCCGTGTGCACCTCCAGGTGGGCCACCTCCTCTGCACAGTGCAGTAGACTCCAGCATAGTGTCGGAGTCTACCGCTCATGCGCAGGTCTCCGGAAACACGGCGCCCGCCATGTTCCAGAGACCAATTTGGCTACTGCGCATGCACAGCAGCCATTTTGGGTGCAATTTTCACTGCGACGGCAGCGCCCGACGCTGGACTCCAGAAAGGTAAGTATTAAATTATGGGTGCAGTGGGTGCACCCATTATAGAAACGCCAATGGCACAAGCTATAAAAAGTAAATCAACACTTTTTTGCATTTCCTATATTTAATCATCCTACATGATGGAATTTAAAAAGTATTTTGGATGTCTGATCACTGATCAAAACAGAATAAGTAATAAAAAAACAAAAAAACACAATTAGTTCCGTATCTATAAATATTAATAACAACTTTGGGAAAGATGTATGAAGCAGTGAAAAGATTGGCTGCTATGGGAAACTTCATATAAGGTACTTATAGGTTTGATAGGTGTGTTATTAACAGCGCCGTGCCCTGTGCCAGAAAGAGAAATGGTGCCCCCCCACCCATGTTTAAAATCAAAACCGTGTACGCGCAAAAAAAATATATAGGGGCGTGGCTCTATGGAGAAGGGGCGGGGTCACAAAATACTACCAATTCATATTACATCGCACAGTAGCTTCCAGCTACCTATGTGAGAAGAGGTAGCCGGGTAAAGCATGGCAACTCGGCTGAACGGCGACTGCGGGCGGCCCTCACAATGTGGCGGTGGCGGTGCAGGCCGGCGGGTGTTGCTGGTGATCCTGCGCCCACATCGCATATATGCTGTGTGACAGGCACCATTGGCACACCCTTAGTTATGGCCCAGGTTATTAATAATAAGATTTTACTCACCGGTAAATCTATTTCTCGTAGTCCGTAGTGGATGCTGGGCACTCCGTAAGGACCATGGGGAATAGACGGGCTCCGCAGGAGACTGGGCACTCTAAAAGAAAGATTAGGTACTATCTGGTGTGCACTGGCTCCTCCCTCTATGCCCCTCCTCCAGACCTTAGTTAGGATACTGTGCCCGGAAGAGCTGACACAATAAGGAAGGATTTTGAATCCCGGGTAAGACTCATACCAGCCACACCAATCACACCGTATAACTCGTGATACTATACCCAGTTAACAGTATGAAATATAACTGAGCCTCTCAACAGATGGCTCAACAATAACACTTTAGTTAAGCAATAACTATATACAAGTATTGCAGACAATCCGCACTTGGGATGGGCGCCCAGCATCCACTACGGACTACGAGAAATAGATTTACCGGTGAGTAAAATCTTATTTTCTCTGACGTCCTAGTGGATGCTGGGAACTCCGTAAGGACCATGGGGATTATACCAAAGCTCCCAAACGGGCGGGAGAGTGCGGATGACTCTGCAGCACCGAATGAGAGAACTCAAGGTCCTCCTCAGCCAGGGTATCAAATTTATAGAATTTAGCAAACGTGTTTGCCCCTGACCAAGTTGCAGCTCGGCAAAGTTGTAAAGCCGAGACCCCTCGGGCAGCCGCCCAAGATGAGCCCACTTTCCTTGTGGAATGGGCTTTTACTGATTTAGGATGCGGCAATCCAGCCGCAGAATGCGCCAGCTGAATTGTGCTACAAATCCAGCGAGCAATAGTCTGCTCAGAAGCAGGAGCACCTAGTTTGTTGGGTGCCTACAGGATAAAAAGCGAGTCAGTTTTCCTGACTCCAGCCGTCCTGGAAACATACATTTTCAAGGCCCTGACTACGTCCAGTAACTTGGAATCTTCCAAGTCCCTAGTAGCCGCAGGCACTACAATAGGTTGGTTCAAGTGAAAAGCTGATACCACCTTAGGGAGAAACTGGGGACGAGTCCTCAATTCTGCCCTATCCATATGGAAAATCAGATAAGGGCTTTTACATGACAAAGCCGCCAATTCTGACACACGCCTGGCCGAAGCCAAGGCCAATAACATGACCACTTTTTTCCACGTGAGCTATTTCAGATCCACAGTTTTAAGTGGCTCAAACCAATGTGATTTCAGGAAACTCAACACCACGTTGAGATCCCAAGGTGCCAAAGGAGGCACAAAAGGGGCCGAATATGTAGCACTCCCTTTACAATGTCTGAACTTCAGGCAGTGAAGCCAGTTCTTTCTGGAAGAAAATCGACAGAGCCGAAATCTGGACCTTAATGGAACCCAAGTTTTAGGCCCATAGTCACTCCCGACTGTAGGAAGTGCAGAAAACGACCCAGCTGAAATTCCTCTGTAGGGGCCTTCCTGGCCTCACACCACGCAACATATTTTCGCCAAATACGGCGATAATGGTTTGCGGTTACTTCTTTCCTGGCTTTTATCAGCGTAGGAATGACTTCCTCCGGAATGCCCTTTTCCTTTAGGATCCGGAATTCAACCGCCATGCCGTCAAACGCAGCCGCGGGAAGTCTTGGAACTGACAGGGCCCCTGCTGTAACAGATCCTGTCTGAGCGGTAGAGGCCATGGGTCTTCTGATATCATTTCTTGAAGTTCTGGGTACCAAGCTCTTCTTGGCCAATCCGGAACCACGAGTATCGTTCTTACTCCTCGCCTTCTTATTATTCTCAGTACCTTTGGTATGAGAGGCAGAGGAGGGAACACATAAACCGACTGGTACACCCACGGTGTCACTAGAGCGTCCACAGCTATCGCCTGAGGGTCCCTTGACCTGGCGCAATATCTCTTTAGCTTTTTGTTTAGGCGGGACGCCATCATGTCCACCTGTGGCCTTTCCAAACGGTTTACCAACAGTTTGAAGACTTCTGGATGAAGTCCCCACTCTCCCGGGTGTAGGTCGTGTCTGCTGAGGAAGTCTGCTTCCCAGTTGTCCACTCCCGGAATGAACACTGCTGACAGTGCTAAGACGTGATTTTCCGCCCATCGGATAATCCTTGTGGCTTCTGCCACGCCATCCTGCTTCTTGTGCCGCCCTGTCGGTTTACATGGGAGACTGCCGTGATGTTGTCTGATTGGATCAGTACCGGCTGGTTTTGAAGCAGAGGTCTTGCCTGACTTAGGGCATTGTAAATGGCACTCAGTTCCAGAATATTTATGTGTAGGGACGACACCTGACTTGACCAAAGTCCTTGGAAAATTTTTTCCCTGTGTGACTGCCCCCCAGCCTCGAAGGCTGGCATCTGTGATCACCAGGACCCAGTCCTGTATGCCGAATCTGCGGCCCTCTAGAAGATGAGCACTCTGCAGCCACCACAGCAGAGACACCCTGGTCCTTGGAGACAGGGTTATCAGCCGATGCATCTGAAGATGCGATACCGTCCAAGAGGTCCCACTGAAAAGTTCTTGCATGGAACCTGCCGAATGGAACTGCTTCGTAGGAAGCTACCATTTTTTTCCAGGACTCGCGTGCAGTGATGCACCGACACCTGTTTCGGTTTCAGGAGGCCTCTGACTAGAGATGACAGCTCCTTGGCTTTCTCCTGCGGGAGAAACACTTTTTTCTGTTCTGTGTCCAGAACCATCCCCAGGAACAGTAGATGCGTCGTAGGAACCAGCTGCGACTTTGGAATATTCAGAATCCAGCCGTGCTGTTGTAGCACTTCCCGAGATAGTGCTACTCTGACAAACAACTGCTCCCTGGACCTCGCCTTTATAAGGAGATTGTCCAAGTACTGGATAATTCTTTCGGCCATTACCTTGGTAAATACCCTCGGTGCCGGGGACAGACCAACGGCAACGTCTGGAATTGGTAATGACAATTCTGTACCACAATTTTGAGGTACTCCTGGTGAGGAGGGTAAATAGGGACATGCAGGTAAGCATCCTTGATGTCCAGTGATACCCTGAAATTCTCCAGGCTTGCAATAATCACCCTGAGCGATTCCATTTTGAACTTGAACCTTCGTATATAAGTGTTCAAGGATTTCAATTTTAGAATGGGTCTCACCGAACCGTCTGGTTTCGGTACCACAACATTTTTGGAATAGTAACCCCGGCCTTGTTGAAGGAAGGGTACCTTGATTTCACCTGCTGGAAGTACAGCTTGTGAAATTGCCGCCAGTACTAACTCCCTATATCCGAGGGCAGCAGGCAAGGCTGATGTGAGGTAACGGCGAGGGGAGTCGCCTCGAACTCCAGCTTGTATCCCTGTGATACTACTTGCAGAACTCAGTGATTCACCTGTGGGCAAGCCCACTGGTCCCTGAAGTTCCCGAGACGCGCCCCCACCGCACCTGTCTGTGGAGCCCCAGCGTCATGCTGTGCACTCAGAGGAAGCGGGGGAGGATTTTTGATCCTGGGAACTGGCTGTCTGTGCAGCTTTTTCCTTCTTCCCTTGTGCAGAAAGGAAGCTCCTTTGGCCCCCTTGCTTTTCTGAAGCCGAAAGGACTGTACCCGATAATACAGTGCTTTCTTAGGGTGTGAGGAAACCGGAGGTAGAAATTTTTCTTCCCAGCTGTTGCTGTGGATACAAGGTCCCAGAGACCATCCCAAACAATTCCTCACCCTTATAAGGCAGAATCTCCATGTGCCTTTTAAAGTCAACATCACCTGTCCACTGCCGGGTCTCTAATACCCTCCTGGCAGAATGGACCTTGCCTTAATTCTGGACGCCAGCCGGCAAATATCCCTCTGTGCATCCCTCATATATAAGACTACGTCTTTAATATGCTCTATGTTAGCACCATATTCTCCCTGTCTAGGGTATTAATATTATCTGACAGGGTATCAGACCCTGCTGCAGCAGCACTATTCATGCTGAGGCAATTGCAGGTCTCAGTATAATACCTGAGTGTGTATACACAGACTTCAGGATAGCCTCCTGCCTTTTATCAGCAGGCTCCTTCAAAGTGGCCGTATCCTAAGACGGCAGTGCCACCTTTTAGGACAACCGTGTGAGCGCCTTATCCACCCTAGGGGATATCTCCCAACGTGACCTATCCTCTGGCGGGAAAGGGTACGCCAGCAGTAAAAAAAAATTAAAATTACCAGTTTCTTATCGGGGGAACCCACGCTACTTCACACACTTCATTCACTCATCTGATGGGGGAACAAAACACTGGCTGCTTTTTCTCCCCAAACATAAAACCCCTTTTTAGTGGTACTTGGGTTAATGTCAGAAATGTGTAACACAATTTTTATTGCCGAGATCATGCAACGAATGTTCCTAGTGGATTGTGTATATGTCTCAACCTCGTCGACACTGGAGTCAGACTCCGTGTCGACATCTGTGTCTGCCATCTGAGGTAACGGGCGTTTTTTGAGCCCCTGATGGCCTTTGAGACGCCTGGGCAGGTGCGGGCTGAGAAGCCGGCTGTCCCACAGCTGTTACGTCATCCAGCCTTTTATGTAAGGAGTTGACACTGTCGGTTAATACCTTCCACCTATCCATCCACTCTGGTGTCGGCCCCACAGGGGGCGACATCCCATTTATCGGCATCTGCTCCGCCTCCACATAAGCCTCCTCATCCAACATGTCGACACAGCCAAACCGACACACACAGGGAATGCTCTGACTGAGGACAGGACCCCACACAGCCCTTTGGGGAGACAGAGAGAGAGTATGCCAGCACACACCAGAGCGCTATATAATGTAGGGATAAACACCATCACTGAGTGAATTTTCCCCAATAGCTGCTTGTATAAACAATATTGCGCCTAAATTTAGTGCCCCCCCTCTCTTTTTAACCCTTTGAGCCTGAAAACTACAGGGGAGAGCCTGGGGAGCTGTCTTCCAGCTACACTGTGAAGAGAAAATGGCGCCAGTGTGCCGAGGGAGATAGCTCCGCCCCTTTTTCGCGGACTTTTCTCCCGCTTTTTTATGGATTCTGGCAGGGGTAATTATCACATATATAGCCTCTGGGGCTATATATTGTGATTATTTTGCCAGCCAAGGTGTTTTTTATTGCTGCTCAGGGCGCCCCCCCCCCCCCAGCGCCCTGCACCCTCAGTGACCGGAGTGTGAAGTGTGTATGAGGAGCAATGGCGCACAGCTGCAGTGCTGTGCGCTACCTTGGTGAAGACTGATGTCTTCTGCCGCCGATTTTCCGGACCATCTTCATGCTTCTGGCTCTGTAAGGGGGACGGCGGCGCGGCTCCGGGAACGAACACCAAGGACGGGTCCTGCGGTCGATCCCTCTGGAGCTAATGGTGTCCAGTAGCCTAAGAAGCCCAAGCTAGCTGCAAGCAGGTAGGTTTGCTTCTTCTCCCCTTAGTCCCTCGTTGCAGTGAGCCTGTTGCCAGCAGGTCTCACTGTAAAATAAAAAACCTAACATATACTTTCTTTCTAGGAGCTCAGGAGAGCCCCTAGTGTGCATCCAGCTCGGCCGGGCACAGAAATCTAACTGAGGTCTGGAGGAGGGGCATAGAGGGAGGAGCCAGTGCACACCAGATAGTACCTAATCTTTCTTTTAGAGTGCCCAGTCTCCTGCGGAGCCCGTCTTGGAGCCCGTCCATGGTCCTTACGGAGTTCCCAGCATCCACTAGGACGTCAGAGAAATTAAATTATATATTTAAAATTTACAATATAAGATTTCTTGCAGCACAATCTATTCCGGAAGTGACCAGCATGTTTTTCTTTCCTCATTCAAAGATAAGAATTCACAAGGTTATTAATCTCTGTAAGTGTACGAGCAGTACATACTTAGAGAAAATGTTGTGATCAAGGATTCTAGAATTCGTCTGTAATCTCTATGTAATGGCACTGGATCTATGTGAAGTTAGTTCTGAAAGTGTTGTACAGCTATATCTAGCTTTAAAGAAGTTGTCTCACGTTAGAGAACTATTTTATCAGCTTGTACATGCACTCTGAAATCTTTACTAAACATTAAGTTTATCCTTCTGCCTTGCATTTTATGCATAACTAACAAAAACAGTCCTTCAGACAGTTTATATCAGATTTAAACAATTTGTCTGAACAACAGCTTTTGTCTGTTTTCTGGCATTTGGGTGCAAATTCCTTATTGTCATTTGCCCCTATGCATTACCAGATTTTCATTCCAACCAACTAGTTGGATGAAACTTGGTCTAGTGCAGGGGTGGCCAACCAATCAGAGGCAGAGAGTCCAAAAAATAAGATTTTACTTACCGGTAAATCTATTTCTCGTAGTCCGTAGTGGATGCTGGGTACTCCGTAAGGACCATGGGGGATAGACGGGCTCTGCAGGAGACATGGGCACTTTAAGAAAAAAAAAAAAATTAGGTTCTGGTGTGCTCTGGCTCCTCCCTCTATGCCCCTCCTACAGACCTCAGTTAGAGAAACTGTGCCCAGAAGAGCCGACAGTACAAGGAAAGGATTTTGGTAATGCAGGGCAAGATTCATACCAGCCACACCAATCACACCGTATAACATGAGTTTATAACAACCAGTCAACAGTATGACAACAGAGCATCAGGTCCAACCCTGATGCAACCATAACATAACCCTTATTGAAGCAATAACTATATACAAGCATTGCATAAGAAGTCCGCACTTGGGACGGGCGCCCAGCATCCACTACGGACTACGAGAAATAGATTTACCGGTAAGTAAAATCTTATTTTCTCTAACGTCCTAGAGGATGCTGGGGACTCCGTAAGGACCATGGGGATTATACCAAAGCTCCCAAACGGGCAGGAGAGTGCGGATGACTCTGCAGCACCGATTGAGAAAACACAAGGTCCTCCTCAGCCAGGGTATCAAACTTGTAGAACTTTGCAAAAGTGTTTGAACCTGACCAAGTAGCCACTCGGCAAAGCTGTAATGCCGAGACCCCTCGGGCAGCCGCCCAAGAGCCCACCCTCCTAGTGGAATGGGCCTTAACTGATTTTGACAGCGGCAATCCAGCCGCAGAATGAGCCTGCTGAATCGTGTTACAGATCCAGCGAGCAATAGTTTGCTTTGAAGCAGGAGCACCAAGCTTGTTGGAAGCATACAGGAGAAACAAAGACTCTGTTTTCCTGACCCTAGCCATTCTGGCTACATAAACCTTCAAAGCCCTGACCACATAAAGCAACTCGGAATCCTCCAAGTCAGTAGTAGCCACAGGCACCACAATAGGTTGGTTTATATGAAAGGATGAAACCACTTTCGGCAGAAATTATGGACTGGTCCGCAATTCTGCTCTATCCGCATGGAAAACCAGTTAGGGGCTTTTATGTGACAAAGCCGCAAACTCTGACACACGCCTAGCCGAAGCCAAGGCTAATAGCATGACCACCTTCCACATGAGATATTTCAACTCCACCGTTTTGAGTGGTCCAAACCAGTGGGGTTTCAGGAAACTCAACACCACGTTAAGATCCCAAGGTGCCACTGGAGGCACAAAAGGGGGCTGAATATGCAGCACTCCCTTTACAAACGTCTGAACTTCAGGCAGAGAAGTCAACTCCTTTTGAAAGAAAATGGATAGGGCCGAAATCTGGACCTTAATGGAACCCAATTTTAGGCCCAAATTCACTCCTGACTGTAGGAAGTGAAGGAACGGCCCAGCTGGAATTCCTCCGTAGGGGCATTCCTGGCCTCACACCAAGCAACATATTTTCGCCATATACGGTGATAATGTTGAGCTGTTACATCCTTCCTAGCCTTTATCAGCGTAGGAATGACCTCATCCGGAATGCCTTTCTCTGCTAGGAGCCGGCGTTCAACCGCCATGCCGTCAAACGCAGCAAGTCTTGAAACAGACAGGGCCCCTGTTGCAACAAGTCCTGTCTTAGAGGAAGAGTCCACGGGTCCTCTGTGAGCATTTCTTGCAGATCTGGATACCAAGTCCTTCGTGGCCAATCTGGAACAATGAGTATTGTTCTCACTCCTCTTTTTCTTATTATCCTCAGCACCTTGGGTATGAGAGGAAGAGGAGGGAATACATAGACCGACTGGAACACCCACGTGTCACCAGGGCGTCTACAGCTATCGCCTGAGGGTCTCTTGACCTGGCGCAATACCTCTGTAGCTTTTTGTTGAAGCGGGATGCCATCATGTCCACCTGTGGCAGACCCCACCGACTTGTAATCTGTGCGAAGACTTCCTGATGAAGTCCCCACTCTCCCGGGTGGAGGTTGTTTCTGCTGAGGAAGTCTGCTTCCCAGTTGTCCACTCCCGGGATGAACACTGCTGACAGTGCGCTTACGTGATTCTCCGCCCAGCGAAGAATTCTGGTGGCTTCCGCCATTGCCACTCTGCTCCTTGTGCCGCCTTGTCGGTTTACATGAGCCACTGTGGTGATGTTGTCTGACTGAATCAGAACCGGTTGGTCGCGAAGCATGTTCTCCGCTTGACGCAGGGCGTTGTATACGGCCCTTAGTTCCAGGATGTTGATGTGAAGACAAGTCTCTTGACTTAACCACAGACCTTGGAAATCTCTTCCCTGTGTGACTGCTCCCCACCATCGGAGGCTTGCATCCGTGGTCACCAGGACCCAGTCCTGAATGCCGAATCTGCGGCCCTCTAGAAGGTGGGCGCTCTGCAGCCACCACAGAAGAGACAACCTGGCCCTGGAGGATAGGGTGATTAACCGATGCATCTGAAGATGTGATCCGGACCACTTGTCCAGTAAGTCCCATTGAAAAGTCCTCACATGGAACCTGCCGAAGGGAATGGCCTCTATGATGCCACCATCTTTCCCAGGACTCGAGTGCAGTGATGCACGGATACCCGTTTTGGTTTTAATAGGTTCCTGACCAGTGTCATGAGTTCCTGAGCTTTCTCTATCGGGAGATAAACCCTTTTCTGGTCTGTGTCTAGAATCATGCCCAGGAAAGGCAGACTAGTCGTAGGAACCAACTGCGACTTTGGAATATTTAGAATCCAGCCGTATTACTTCCAGAGAAAGTGCTACGCTGATCATCAACTGCTCTCTTGATCTCGCCTTTATGAGGAGATCGTCCAAGTATAGGATAATTGTGACCCCTTGCTTCCTCAGGAGTACCATCATTTCCGCCATTACCTTGGTAAATATTCTCGGTGCCGTGGAGAGACCAAACGGCAACATCTGAAATTGGTAATGACAATCCTGTACCACAAATCTGAGGTACACCTGATGAGGTGGATGAATGGGGACATGAAGGTATGCATCCTTTATGTCCAGAGACAACATAAAATCCCCCCCCTTCCAGGCTTGCGATGACCGCTCTCAGCGATTCCATCTTGAACTTAAACCTTTTCAGGTATATGTTCAGGGATTTTAAATTCAATATGGGTCTGACCGAACCGTCCGGTTTCGGGACTACAAACATGGTCGAATAATAACCCCTTCCCTGTTGAAGGAGGGGAACCTTGACCACCACCTGTTGAAGATACAATTTGTGAATTGCAGTTAACACTATTTCCCTCTTGTGGGGGGAAGCTGGTCGGGCCGATTCGAGGTATCGGTGAGGGGGCATCTCTTCGACTTCCAGCTTGTATCCCTGAGACACAATTTTTATTGCCCAGGGATCCACCTGGGAGTGAACCCACTTGTGGCCGAAATTTCGAAGACGTGCCCCCACCAGGCCTAGTTCCGCCTGTGGAGCCCCAGCGTCCTGCGGTGGATTTTGTAGAGGCCGGGGAGGACTTCTGTTCCTGGGAACTAGCTGTGTTGTGCAGCTTCTTTCCTCTGCCCCTGCCTCTGGCAAGAAAGGACGCACCTCGGACTTTCTTGCTTTGTGATCGAAAGGACTGCATTTGATAATGTCGTGCTTTCTTAGGCTGTGCGGGAATATAAGGCAAAAGATCAGAATTACCAGCTATAGCTGTGGAGACCAGGTCCGAGAGCCCTTCTCCACACAATTCCTCTGTAAAAGGGTTCTCCCCATATTACCACCTCTATGTGAGGCAGGGACATGATCAATCAACATAGCTCTAATGCTTGTCTGACTATGTCGAGCTGTCAGCCAGTGGCGACATAGTCAGACAAGCATTAGAGCGATGTTAGAGACCAAATGGATATTTAAGTTAAATACTATAGCACCAGGTGGGTTGAACGAGAATTTAGGCATACAATGTATGTTTTGATATGGGATATTTATTATTGAATATGTGCATTAAGATCTGTTTATGTACACGTTATATCTGAATTTACATGTGACATGTATTTTAACATTTAGTTTGTAGTCTGGTGTTGGTGATCACTTCTTTTTTTCCTTTTGTTATTATATTGAGGAAAATAAGAATTTACTTACCGATAATTCTATTTCTCGTAGTCCGTAGTGGATGCTGGGGACTCCGTAAGGACCATGGGGAATAGCGGCTCCGCAGGAGACTGGGCACAAAAGTAAAGCTTTAGAACTACCTGGTGTGCACTGGCTCCTCCCCCTATGACCCTCCTCCAAGCCTCAGTTAGGATACTGTGCCCGGACGAGCGTACACAATAAGGAAGGATTTTGAATCCCGGGTAAGACTCATACCAGCCACACCATATAACTTGTGATCTAAACCCAGTTAACAGCATGATAACAGAGGAGCCTCTAGAAAAGATGGCTCACTACAGCAATAACCCGATTTTTTGGTAACAATAACTATGTACCAGTATTGCAGACAATCCGCACTTGGGATGGGCGCCCAGCATCCACTACGGACTACGAGAAATAGAATTATCGGTAAGTAAATTCTTATTTTCTCTAACGTCCTAAGTGGATGCTGGGGACTCCGTAAGGACCATGGGGATTATACCAAAGCTCCCAAACGGGCGGGAGAGTGCGGATGACTCTGCAGCACCAAATGAGAGAACTCCAGGTCCTCCTCAGCCAGGGTATCAAATTTGTAGAATTTTACAAACGTATTTGCTCCTGACCAAGTAGCTGCTCGGCAAAGTTGTAAAGCCGAGACCCCTCGGGCAGCCGCCCAAGATGAGCCCACCTTCCTTGTGGAATGGGCTTTTACAGATTTTGGCTGTGGCAGGCCTGCCACAGAATGTGCAAGCTGAATTGTACTACAAATCCAACGAGCAATAGTCTGCTTAGAAGCAGGAGCACCCAGCTTGTTGGGTGCATACAGAATAAACAACGAGTCAGATTTTCTGACTCCAGCCGTCCTGGAAACCTATATTTCCAGGGCTCTGACAACGTCTAGCAACTTGGAGTCCTCCAAGTCCCTAGTAGCCGCAGGCACCACAATAGGTTGATTCAGGTGAAACGCTGAAAACCACCTTAGGGAGAAACGGAGGACAAGTCCTCAATTCCGCCCTGTCCGAATGGAAAATCAGATGAGGGCTTTTACAGGATAAAGCCGCCAATTCTGACACGCACCTGGCCCAGGCCAGGGCCAACAGCATGACCACTTTCCATGTGAGATATTTTAACTCCACATATTTAAGTGGTTCAAACCAATGTGACTTTTGGAACCCAAAAACTACATTTAGATCCCAAGGTGCCACTGGAGGCACAAAAGGAGGCTGTATATACAGTACCCCTTTCACAAACGTCTGAACTTCAGGGACTGAAGCTAGTTCTTTTTGGAAGAAAATTGACAGGGCCGAAATTTGAACCTTAATGGACCCCCATTTCAGGCCCATAGACACTCCTGTTTGCAGGAAATGTAGGAATCGACCTAGTTGAAAATTCCTCCGTCGGGGCCTTACTGGCCTCGCACCACGCAACATATTTTCGCCAAATGCGGTGATAATGTTTTGCGGTTATATCTTTCCTGGCTTTGATCAGGATAGGGATGACTTCATCCGGAATGCCTTTTTCCTTCAGGATCCAGCGTTCAACCGCCCTGCCGTTAAACGCAGCCGCGGTAAGTCTTGGAACAGACAGGGTCCTTGCTGGAGCAGGTCCCTTCTTAGAGGTAGAGGCCACGGATCCTCCGTGAGCATCTCTTGAAGTTCCGGTTACCAAGTCCTTCTTGGCCAATCCGGAGCCACGAATATAGTGCTTACTCCTCTCCATCTTATAATTCTCAGTACCTTGGTTATGAGAGGCAGAGGAGGGAACACATACACTGACTGGTACACCCACTGTGTTACCAGAGATTCTACAGCTATTGCCTGAGGGTCCCTTGACCTGGCGCAATACTTGTCGAGTTTTATAAACATGTGGAAGACTTCTGGGTGAAGTCCCCACTCTCCCGGGTGGAGGTCGTGTCTGCTGAGGAAGTCTGCTTCCCAGTTGTCCACTCCCGGAATGAATACTGCGGACAGTGCTATCACATGATTTTCCGCCCAGCGAAGAATCCTTGCAGCTTCTGCCATTGCCCTTCTGCTTCTTGTGTCACCCTGTCTGTTTACGTGGGTGACTGCCGTGATGTTGTCCGAATGGATCAACTCCGGGTGACCTTGAAGCAGAGGTCTTGCTGAGCTTAGAGCATTGTAAATGGCCCTTAGCTTCAGGATATTTATGTGAAGTGATGTCTCCAGGCTTGACCATAAGCTCTGGAAATTCCTTCCGTGTGTGACTGCTCCCCAGCCTCGCAGGCTGGCATCCGTGGTCACCAGGACCCAGTCCTGAATGTGCGGCCCTCTAGAAGATGAGCACTCTGCAACCACCACAGGAGAGACACCCTTGTGCTTGGTGACAGGGTTATCCGCTGATGCATCTGAAGATGCGAGCCAGACCATTTGTCCAGCAGGTCCCACTGGAAAGTTCTTGCGTGGAATCTGCCGCATGGGATTGCTTCATAGGAAGCCACCATTTTTTTCAAAACCATCTCATTGATGTACTGAGACTTGGCTCTGTTATAGGAGGCTCCCGACTAGCTCGGATAACTCCCTGACTTTCTCCTCCGGGAGAATATTGAGAATCCAATCGTGCTGCCGCAACACTACCTGAGATAGTGCTACACCGACCTCCAACTGTTCCCTGGATCTTACCCTTATCAGGGAATCGTCCAAGTAAGGGATAACCAAAATTCCCTTCCTTTGAAGGAGTATCATCATTTCGGCCATTACCTTGGTAAAGACCCGGGGTGCCGTGGACCATCCCTACGGCAGCGTCTGAAACTGATAGTGACAGTCTGTACCATAAACCTGAGGTACCCTTGGTGAGAAGGGTAAATTAGGACATGAATGTAAGCATCCTTGATGTACCGAGACATCATGTAGTCCTCTTCTTCCAGGTTCGCAATCACTGCTCTGAGTGACTCAATCTTGAATTTGAACCTCTGTATGTAAGTGTTCAAAGATTTTAGATTTAGAATCGGTCTCACCGAGCCGTCCGGCTTCGGTACCACAACAGTGTGGAATAATACCCCGTTCCCTGTTGCAGGAGGGGTACCTTGATTATCACCTGCTGGGAATACAGCTTGTGAATGGCTTCCAAAACTGTCTCCCTGTCAGAAGGAGACATCGGTAAAGCCGACTTTAGGAAACGGCGAGGGGGAGACGTCTCGAATTCCAATTTGTACCCCTGAGATATCACCTGAAGGATCCAGGGGTCTACTTGCGAGTGAGCCCACTGCGCGCTGAAATTCATTGAGACGGGCCCCCACCGTGCCTGATTCTGCTTGTAAAGCCCCAGCGTCATACTGAGGGCTTGGCAGAGGCGGGAGAGGTTTTCTGTTCCTGGGAACTGGCTGATTTCTGCAGCCTTTTTCCTCTCCCTGTGTCACGGGGCAGAAATGAGGAACCTTTTGCCCGCTTGCCCACGAAAAGACTGCGCCTGATAATACGGCGTCTTCTCATGTTGAGAGGCGACCTGGGGTACAAACGTGGATTTCCCAGCTGTTGCCGTGGCCACCAGGTCTGAAAGACCGACCCCAAATAACTCCTCCCCTTAATAAGGCAATACTTCCAAATGCCGTTTGGAATCCGCATCACCTGACCACTGTCGTGTCCATAACCCTCTACTGGTAGAAATGGACAACGCACTTAGACTTGATGCCAGTCGGCAAATATTCCGCTGTGCATCACGCATATATAGAAATGCATCTTTCAAATGCTCTATAGGCAATAATTATCAATATTTTCAGTCAGGGAATCCGACCACGCCAACCCAGCACTGCACATCCAGGCTGAGGCGATTGCTGGTCGCAGTATAACACCAGTATGTGTGTAAATACATTTTAGGATACCCTCCTGCTTTCTATCAGCAGGATCCTTAAGGGCGGCCATCTCAGGAGAGGGTAGAGCCCTTGTTCTTACAAGCGTGTGAGCGCTTTATCCACCCTAGGGGGTGTTTCCCAACGCACCCTAACCTCTGGCGGGAAAGGATATAATGCCAATAACATTTTAGAAATCATCAGTTGTTATCGGGGGGAAAACCACGCATCATCACACACCTCATTTAATTTCTCAGATTCAGGAAAACTACAGGTAGTTTTTCCTCACCGAACATAATACCCCTTTTTGGTGGTACTCGTATTATCAGAAATGTGTAAAACATTTTTCATTGCCTCAATCATGTAACGTGTGGCCCTACTGGAAGTCACATTTGTCTCTTCACCGTCGACACTGGAGTCAGTATCCGTGTCGGCGTCTATATCTGCCATCTGAGGTAACGGGCGCTTTAGAGCCCCTGACGGCCTATGAGACGTCTGGACAGGCACAAGCTGAGTAGCCGGCTGTCTCATGTCAACCACTGTCTTTTATACAGAGCTGACACTGTTACGTAATTCCTTCCAACAGTTCATCCACTCAGGTGTCGACCCCCTAGGGGGTGACATCACTATTACAGGCAATCTGCTCCGTCTCCACATCATTTTTCTCCTCATACATGTCGACACAAACATACCGACATACAGCACACACACAGGGAATGCTCTGATAGAGGACAGGACCCCACTAGCCCTTTGGGGAGACAGAGGGAGAGTTTGCCAGCACACATCAGAGCGCTATATATATATATATACAGGGATAACCTTATATAAGTGTTTTTCCCCTTATAGCTGCTGTATCTTTAATACTGCGCGTAATTAGTGCCCCCTTCTCTTTTTTAACCCTTTCTGTAGTGTAGTGACTGCAGGGGAGAGCCAGGGAGCTTCCCTCCAACGGAGCTGTGAGGGAAAATGGCGCCAGTGTGCGGAGGAGATAAGGCCGCCGATAAGGGGGCGGAGCCTATCTCCCATTTTTCTATGTATTTTGGCAGGGGTTAAATTCATCCATATAGCCCAGGAGCTATATGTGATGCATTTTTTGCCATCCAAGGTGTTTTTTATTGCGTCTCAGGGCGCCCCCCCCCCCCCAGCGCCCTGCACCCTCAGTGACCGGAGTGTGAAGTGTGCTGAGAGCAATGGCGCACAGCTGCAGTGCTGTGCGCTACCTTGTTGAAGACGGGACGTCTTCTGCCGCCGATTTTCCGGACCTCTTCTGTCTCTGTAAGGGGGCCGGCGGCGCGGCTCTGGGACCCATCCATGGCTGGGCCTGTGATCGTCCCTCTGGAGCTAATGTCCAGTAGCCTAAGAAGCCCAATCCACTCTGCACGCAGGTGAGTTCGCTTCTTCTCCCCTTAGTCCCTCGATGCAGTGAGCCTGTTGCCAGCAGGTCTCACTGAACATAAAAAACCTAAAACTAAACTTTTCACTAAGCAGCTCAGGAGAGCCACCTAGTGTGCACCCTTCTCGTTCGGGCACAAAAATCTAACTGAGGCTTGGAGGAGGGTCATAGGGGGAGGAGCCAGTGCACACCAGGTAGTTCTAAAGCTTTACTTTTGTGCCCAGTCTCCTGCGGAGCCGCTATTCCCCATGGTCCTTACGGAGTCCCCAGCATCCACTTAGGACGTTAGAGAAATGTATTAATATACATACTCGAGCAAATAACTTTCTGTATTGTTTTGTTAGACTACATCACCATGACCACCAACGTCATGACGTCGGTCCGCCTGTCCAGCGCCGTTTGATTACGTCATCCAGAAGCTCCCACTATGTCAGTAGTGGGTAGCGTGCGGTCAGCGGCGTGGGACAGGTGAGTATGATCAATCAATTGTAGTTAGGATTGTCTTGCTGTATAAGTGTTGTATTTGAATTGTCTGTGTGTGATGTACTGTCCCTGACAACGGGGTATATCCCCGAAACGCCGTTGGAACAATAAAATTATGACATTTTAAAACGCATTGAAAGTCTGCTGGAGTGCCGCCGAATTTTGCACAATAAATTATATAAATTCATACATACATACACATACATACATACTAGGGTCTCAATGTCCACGCTGCTACAGCGCTATAACCCCATGCCGGCACAATCGCCGGTCTGAGTAGTGTACCAGCATGTGTGTAAATGGACTTCAAAGTACTTTTACTGCATGCTATCTGCAGGATCCCTGAGGATAGCTGTTAAGTCAGCGCTACCTTTTGGGTAAACGTGACAAGCTTTGTCCACCCTAGGGGAAGATTCCCATCGTATCCTGGCCCTAGTAGGGAAAGGATACTCCCTGAGAATTCTTTGTGGGAAGCTGCAGCTTTTTGTCTGGAGATTCCCGCTCTTTTTCTTCATGAGAGGAGGGAAATTTACCTCAGCTTTCTTCCCCTTAAACATGTGTACCCTTGTGTCAGGGACAGATGAGTCATCAGTGATATGCAAAACATCTTTCATTACAATAATCATATATTGAATACTTTCCTGCCATTTTGGCTGTAACTTTGCATTATCATAGTCGACACTGGAGTCAGACTCCGTGTCGATATCAGTGTCTATTATTTTGGATAGTGAGCGCTGTGAGACTCTGAAATTCTCTGCGACGTAGGGACAGACATGGGTAGATTCCCTGTCTGTTCTCTAATCTTTTGTGCAATAAATTTACCTCAGCACTTAATTTCACATATCCAATCAGGTGTCGGCGTCGTCGACGGAGACACCACACACACACATTTGCTCCATCACCTCCTTAGGAGAGCCTTTTACCTCAGACATGTCGACACACACATACCGACACACCACACACTCAGGGAATGCTCATCTGAAGACAATTCCCCCACAAGGCCCTTTGGAGAGACAGAGAGAGTATGCCAGCACACACCCCAGCGCTATATGACCCAGGAAAAAAACACAGCAATTTAATGTTTACCCAGTAGCGTTATTATCTGCCCCCCCCCCTCTTCTTTAAAACCCTCTCTTCTACCGTGGTATAAGCAGGGGAGAGACCGGGGAGCTTCCTCTCAGCGGTGCTGTGGAGAAAAAACATGGCGCTGTTGAGTGCTGAGGAAGAAGCCCCACCCCCTCGACGGTGGGCTTCTGTCCCGCTTAAATATACATTTTCTTGGCGGGGGCTCATACATATATACAGTGCCCAACTGTATATATATGTTTACTTTTGCCAAAAAGAGGTCCAAATGCTGCCCAGGGCGCCCCCCCCCCCCTGCGCCCTGCACCCTTACAGTAACCGGAGTATGTGAGGTGTGTGGGAGCAATGGCGCACAGCTGCAGTGCTGTGCGTTACCTCGGAGTCTTCTGCCGCAGATTTCGAAGTCTTCTTTCTTCTCATACTCACCCGGCTTCTGTCTTCCGGCTCTGCGAGGGGGACGGCGGCGCGGCTCTGGGATCGGACGGCGAGGGTGAGATCCTGCGTATGATCCCTCTGGAGCTAATGGTGTCCAGTAGCCCAAGAAGCAGGACCTAGCTTCAGAGAGTAGGGCTGCTTCTCTCCCCTCAGTCCCACGATGCAGGGAGTCTGTTGCCAGCAGAGCTCTCTGAAAATAAAAAACGTAACAAAATACTTTCTCAGGAGAGCTCACTGAAAAGCACCCAGCTCGCTCTGGGCACAGTATCAAACTGAGGTCTGGAGGAGTGGCATAGAGGGAGGAGCCAGAGCACACCAGAACATAAATTCTTTTCTTAAAGTGCCCATGTCGTCCTAGCATCCACTAGGACGTTAGAGAAATATCTTGTCAAGTTAAAGAGCAGACATCATGCGTGTGCAGAAATGGGGCATGGCCAAACTGGCACAAGAGCTCATCCCACGTTTGTAGGAACATGACCATGTGTCACAATCTAGACCAGAGGTTCTCAAACTCGGTCCTCGGGGGCCCACATAGTGCATGTTTTGCAGGTCTCCTCACAGAATCGCAAGTGAAATAATTAGCTCCACCTGTGGACCTTTTAAAATGTGTCAGTGAGTAATTAATACACCTGTGCACCTGCTGGGTTACCTGCAAAACATGCACTGTGTGGGCCCCCGAGGACCGAGTTTGAGAACCTCTGATCTAGACCCACATTAAATACACTGAAAAAAGCCAGCCTCTCCCATTCACTCTGTGCCTCTCAGTTTCCCTCCATTCACTCTGTGCTTCACCCCTTCACTCTGTGCCTCTCAGCCACCCATCCTTCACTTGGGATCCGGTCTCTAGGTAGACAGTAACTAGGTCGACCACTATTGGTCGACAGTGACTAGGTCGACATGAGTTTATCACAATTTTCTTCTTTTTTTAAACCTTTTCATACTTAACGATCCACGTGGATTACGATTGGAACGGTAATCTGTGCAGAGCGAAGCGGTAGCAGAGCGAGGCACCTTGCTCGAAGCATGGCGAGCAAAGCGAAGAAAAGGACACCACAAAAAAAAAAATAAACCTCATGTCGACCTTTTGACCTAAAGACCCTGTCGACCAATAGTGGTCGACTTAACTGTCAACCTAGTTACTATCTACCTTCCATACCACACACCCTTTACTCTGTGCCTCACCCCTTCATTATGTGCCTCTCAGCATGCTCCCCCTTCACTCTGTGGGGGTCATTCAGAGTTAATCGCTAGCAGTTTTCAGCCGCTGCGCATTGATCAGGCAAAAAATAAGATTTTACTCACCGGTAAATCTATTTCTCGTAGTCCGTAGTGGATGCTGGGAACTCCGTAAGGACCATGGGGAATAGCGGCTCCGCAGGAGACTGGGCACAACTAAAGAAAGCTTTAGGACTACCTGGTGTGCACTGGCTCCTCCCTCTATGACCCTCCTCCAGGCCTCAGTTAGGATACTGTGCCCGGAAGAGCTGACACAATAAGGAAGGATTTTGAATCCCGGGTAAGACTCATACCAGCCACACCAATCACACCGTATAACTCGTGATATTATACCCAGTTAACAGTATGAAATATAACTGAGCCTCACTAACAGATGGCTCATAACAATAACTCTTAAGTTAGGCAATAACTATATACAAGTATTGCAGACAATCCGCACTTGGGATGGGCGCCCAGCATCCACTACGAGAAATAGATTTACCGGTGAGTAAAATCTTATTTTCTCTGACATCCTAGTGGATGCTGGGAACTCCGTAAGGACCATGGGGATTATACCAAAGCTCCCAAACGGGCGGGAGAGTGCGGATGACTCTGCAGCACCGAATGAGAGAACTCAAGGTCCTCCTCAGCCAGGGTATCAAACTTGTAGACTCTTGCAAAAAAGTGTTTGAACCCGACCAAGTAACAGCTCGGCAAAGTTGTAAAGCCGAGACCCCTCGGGCAGCCGCCCAAGAAGAGCCCACTTTCCTCGTGGATTGGGCTTTTACAGATTTATGGTGCGGCAGTCCAGCCGCAAAATGTGCAAGTTGAATCGTGCTACAGATCCAGCGAGCAATAGTCTGCTTAGAAGCAGGAGCACCCAGCTTGTTGGGTGCATACAGGATAAATAGAAAGTCAGTTTTCCTGACTCCAGCCGTCCTGGAAACATATTTTCAGGGCCCTGACTACGCCCAGTAACTTGGAGTCCTCCAAGTCCCAAGTAGCTGCAGGCACCAGAATAGGTTGGTTCACATGAAAAGCTGATACCACCTTAGGAAGGAATTGGGAACGAGTCCTCAATTCCGCCCTATCCATATGAAAATCAGATAAGGGCTTTTTCCTGACAAAGCCGCCAATTCTGATACACGCCTGGCCGACGCCAAGGCCAACAGCATGACCACTTTCCACGTGAGGTATTTTAGCTCTACGGATTTAAGTGGCTCAACGCAATGCGACTTCAGGAATCCAACACCACGTTGAGATCCCAAGGTGCCCCTGGAGGCACAAACGGGGGCTGAATATGCAGCACTCCCTTAACAAAAGTCTGAACTTCAGGCAGTGAAGCCAGTTCTTTTCGGAAGAAAATGTACAGAGCCGAAATCTGGACCTTAATGGAACCCAATTTTAGGCCCATAGTCACTCCTGACTGTAGGAAATGCAGAAATCGACCCAGCTGAAATTCCTCCGTTGGGGCCTTCCTGGCCTCACACCAAGCAACATATTTTCGCCATATGCGGTGATAATGTTTTGCGATCACATCTTTCCTAGCTTTAATCAGCATAGAAATGACTTCCTCCGGAATGCCTTTTTCCTTTAGGATCCGGTGTTCAACCGCCATGCCGTCAAACGCAGCCGCAGTAAGTCTTGGAACAGACAGGCCCCCTGCTGCAGCAGGTCCTATCTGAGCGGCAGAGGCCATGGGTCCTCTGAGATCAGTTCTTGAAGTTCTGGGTACCAAGCTCTTCTTGGCCAATCCGGAACAATGAGTATAGTTCTTACTCCTCTCCTCATTATTCTCATTACCCTGGGTATGAGAGGCAGAGGAGGGAACACATACACCGACTGGTACACCCACGGTGTTACCAGAGCGTCCACAGCTATCGCCTGAGGGTCCCTTGACCTGGCGCAATATCTTTTTAGCTTTTTGTTGAGGCGGGACGCCATCATGTCCACCTGTGGCCTTTCCCAACGGTGTACAATCATTTGGAAGACTTCTGGATGAAGTCCCCACTCTCCCGGGTGGAGGTCGTGTCTGCTGAGAGTCTGCTTCCCAGTTGTCCACTCCGGGAATGAACACTGCTGACAGTGCTGACACAATTTTCCGCCCATCGGAGAATCCTTGTGGCTTCTGCCATCGCCATCCTGCTTCTTGTGCCGCCCTGTTGGTTTACACGAGCGACCACCGTGATGTTGTCTGACTGGATCAGCACCGGCCGGTGTTGAAGCAGGGGTCTAGCCTGACTTAGGGCATTGTAAATGGCCCATAGTTCCAGAACATTTATGTGTAGGGAAGTCTCCTGACTTGTCCTTGGAAGTTTCTTCCCTGTGTGACTGCCCCCCAGCCTCGAAGGCTGGCATCCGTGGTCACCAGGACCCAGTCCTGTATGCCGAATCTGCGGCCCTCTAGAAGATGAGCACTCTGCAGCCACGACAACAGCGACACCCTGGCCCTTGGAGACGGGGTTAACCGCCGATGCATCTGAAGATGCGACCCGGACCACTTGTCCAACAGATCCCACTGGAAGATCCTTGCATGGAACCTGCCGAATGGAATTTCTTTGTAAGAAGCTACCATATTTCCCAGGGCTCGCGTGCATTGATGCACCGACACCTGTATTTGTATTAGGAGGTCTCTGTCTAGAGACGACAACTCCTTGGCCTTCTCCTCCGGGAGAAACACTTTTTTCTTGTTCTGTGTCCAGAACCATACCCAGGAACAGTAGACGCGTCGTAGGAACCAGCTGCGACTTTGGAATATTCAGAATCCAGCCGTGCTGTTGTAGCCCTTCCCGAGATAGTGCTACTCCGTCGAACAACTGCTCCCTGGACCTCGTCATTATAAGGAGATCGTCCAAGTACGGGATAATTATTTCGGCCATTACCTTGGTAAATACCCTCGGTGCCGGGGACAGACCAACGGCAACGTCTGGAATTGGTAATGACAATCCTGTACCACAATTTTGAGGTACTCCTGGTGAGGAGGGTAAATAGGGACATGCAGGTAAGAATCCTTGATGTCCAGTGATACCATGTAATTCCCTTCATCCAGGCTTGCAATAATCGCCCTGAGCGATTCCATTTTGAACTTGAACCTTCGTATAATAAGTGTTCAAGGATTTCAATTTTGGAATGGGTCTCACCGAACAGTCTGGTTTCGGTACCACAAACATTGTGGAATAGTAACCCCGGCCTTGTTGAAGGAGGGGTACCTTTATTTCACCTGCTGGAAGTACAGCTTGTGAATTGCCGCCAATACTACCTCCCTTTCTCCGAGGGCAGCAGGCAAGGCTGATGTGAGGTAACGGCGAGGGGAAGTCGCCTCGAACTCCAGCTTGTATCCCTGTGATACTACTTGCAGAACCTAGGGATCCACCTGTAGGCAAGCCCACTGGTCCCTGAAGTTCCCGAGACGCGCCCCCACCGCACCTCTCTCCACCTGTGGAGCCCCAGTGTCATGCGGTGGACTCAGAGGAAGCAGGGGAAGATTTTTGATCCTGGGAACTGGCTGTCTGGTGCAGCTTTTTCCTTCTTCCCTTGTCTTTGTGCAGAAAGGAAGCGCCTTTGACCCGCTTGCTTTTCTGAAGCCGAAAGGACTGTACCTGAAAATACGGCGCTTTCTTAGGGTGTGAGGAAACCTGGAGGTAAAAAATTTTCTTCCCAGCTGTTGCTGTGGATACGAGGTCCCAGAGACCATCCCCAAACAATTCCTTACCCTTATAAGGCAGAATCTTTTAAAGTCAGCATCACCTGTCCACTGCCGGGTCTCCAATACCCTCCTGGCAGAATGGACATTGCATTAATTCTGGATGCCAGCCGGCAAATATCCCTCTGTGCATCCCTCATACATAAGACGACGTCTTTAATATGCTCTATGTTAGCAAAATATTATACCTGTCTAGGGTATTAATATTATCTGACAGGGTATCAGACCACGCTGCAGCAGCACTATTCATGCTGAGGCAATTGCAGGTCTCAGTATAGTACCTGAGTGTGTATATACAGACTTCAGGATAGCCTCCTGCTTTTTATCAGCAGGCTCCTTCAAAGTGGCCGTATCCCAAGACGGCAGTGCCACCTTTTTTGACAAACGTGTGAGCGCCTTATCCACCCTAGGGGATATCTCCCAACGTGACCTATCCTCTGGCGGGAAAGGGTACGCCATCAGTAACTTTTTAGAAATTACCAGTTTCTTATCGGGGGAACCCACGCTTCTTTACACACTTCATTCACTTATCTGATGGGGAAACAAAACACTGGCTGCTTTTTCTCCCCAAACATAAAACCCCTTTTATGTGGTACTTGGGTTAATGTCAGAAATGTTTAACACATTTTTCATTGCCGAGATCATGCAACGGATGTTCCTAGTGGATTGTGTATATGTCTCAACCTCGTCGACACTGGAGTCAGACTCCGTGTCGACATCTGTGTCTGCCTTCTGAGGTAACGGGCGTTTTTTTGAGCCCCTGATGGCCTTTGAGACGCCTGGGCAGGCGCGGGCTGAGAAGCTGGCTGTCCCACAGCTGTTACATCATCCAGTCTTTTATGTAAGGAGTTGACATTGTCGGTTAATACCTTCCACCTATCCATCCACTCTGGTGTCGGCCCCACAGGGGGCAACATCACATTTATCGGCCTCTGCTCCGCCTCCACGTAACCTTCCTCATCCAACATGTCGACACAGCCATACCGACACACCGCACACACACAGGGAATGCTCTGACTGAGGACAGGACCCCACAAAGTCCTTTGGGGAGACAGAGAGAGAGTATGCCAGCACACACCAGAGCGCTATATAATGCAGGGATTAACACTATAACTGAGTGATTTTTCCCCCAATAGCTGCTTGTATACACATATTGCGCCTAAATTTAGTGCCCCCTCTCTTTTTAACCCTTTGAGCCTGAAAACTACAGGGGAGAGCCTGGGGAGCTGTCTTCCAGCTGCACTGTGAAGAAAAAATGGTGCCAGTGTGCTGAGGGAGATAGCCCCGCCCCTTTTTCGGCAGACTTTTCTCACGCTTTTTTTATGGATTCTGGCAGGGGTATTTATCACATATATAGCCTCTGGGACTATATATTGTGATTTTTTTGCCAGCCAAGGTATTCATATTGCTGCTCAGGACGCCCCCCCCACAGCGCCCTGCACCCATCAGTGACCGGAGTGTGAGGTGTGCATGAGGAGCAATGGCACACAGCTGCAGTGCTGTGCGCTACCTTGTTGAAGACCGAAGTTTTCTGCTGCCGATTTCCAGGACGATCTTCATGCTTCTGGCTCTGTAAGGGGGACGGTGGCGCGGCTCCGGGACCGAACGATCGAAGTCGGGTCCTGTGTTCGATCCCTCTGGAGCTAAGGGTGTCCAGTAGCCTAAGAAGCCCAAACTATCTCCAGTCAGGTAGGTTCGCTTCTTCTCCCCTTAGTCCCTCGTAGCAGTGAGTCTGTTGCCAGCAGATCTCACTGAAAATAAAAAACCTAAAATATACTTTCTTTTCTAGGAGCTCAGGAGAGCCCCTAGTGTGCATCCAGCTCAGCCGGGCACAAGATTCTAACTGAGGTCTGGAGGAGGGTCATAGAGGGAGGAGCCAGTGCACACCAGGTAGTCCTAAAGCTTTCTTTAGTTGTGCCCAGTCTCCTGCGGAGCCGCTATTCCCCATGGTCCTTACGGAGTTCCCAGCATCCACTAGGACGTCAGAGAAATTAAATTATATATTTAAAATGAAATGAAGTTTCACACAAGGTCTAGCGAAGCATTTCAGTCACACTGCTGGCCGCAGAATGATTGACAGGAAGAGGGCGTTTCTGGGTGTCAACTGACCGTTTACAGGGAGTGTTCGAAGAAACGCAGGCATGGCTGGGCGAAAGCAGGGCGTGTTCGCGACGTCAAAACAGGAACTGAATAGTCTGAAGTCATCGCAAGCGCTGAGTAGGTCTGAAGCTACTCAAACTGTACAACATTTTTTTGTAGCCGCTGTGCGATCCTTTCGTTCGCACATCTGCTAAGCTAAAATACACTCCCAGTGGGCGGCGGCATAGCGTTTACACGGCTGCTAAAAACTGCTAGCGAGCGATCAACTCGGAATGACCCCCAGTGCCTCTCAGCCGCCCATCCTTCACTCTGTGCCTCTCAGCCGCCCATCCTTCACGCTGTGGGCATAATTCAGACCTGAACGCACCTCTGCGAAAATCCGCCCTGTGCAAGTCTGCATACGCAGTGCGAAAAGCTTTGCAAACGCTGGACAGCTGCAAATCCATTCGCAACTCTCATTCAAATGATTTTTCCAGTCTGTGCGCAGACCAGGACTTACTACTACAGTGCAAAAAACAGGCTGATCAGGATGGAGCCAACGTCACATACCCTCCCTGAAAACGCATGGGAACACCTGCGTTTTTCCTGACAATCCCAGAAAACGGAGAGTTACCACCCCCCAAACGTTCGCTTCCTGTCAATCTGCGTATGCCTAACGATCAAAAAAGACGCAGGATTGTTTCGCAGTTTGGCCTAACGCCTGCGCATTACAATCCGTACGCATGTGCAGTCGTTCAATAATCAGCTGCTTGTCAATTTCGCACGACAGCAATTAGGTACGAATTAGGCCCAGTGTCTCTCAGCCTGCTCCCCCCTTCATTCTGTGCCTCACTCCTTCAATCTGTGCCTCTCAGCCCGCTCCCCCCTTACTCTGTGCCTCTCAGCCTACCATCCTTTACTCTGGGCATCATCCCTTCACTCCGTCTCGCTCAGCATGCTCCCCACTCATTCTTTGTCTCTCAGCAACCTCCCCCTCCAGTCACTGGTAGCCACCCTCACCTGTATGACAGTGTGCCGGCAGACAGTGAGGTCAGGCAGACGCTGCTTCTTCACTGCACTGGCAGGAGTCAGATAGGGCAAGTATGGCACACGTGATGTAATGCCGGTGTCACGCTCCCGGCAGTACTGCAAGGCAGGAGGCGGCAGCAAGGGCGGGTCAAAGTGTACAGACTTTCAGGAGCAGCATCAGTGTAAAGAAAGCAGTATGCAGCTCGAGAGCGGCATGTTGGCCACCGCTGGTCGAGTGCATATGTTAAGTTTGGTCCTCAGGACCCCGAACAGTCAACGTTTTCTGGGTAACCCAGCAAGTGCACAGGTTTATTTATTACTCACTGACACATTAAAAGTTCTACAGGTGGACTTAATTATTTCACTTGTGATTCTGTCCCGAGGGCAGGAGTTTGAGAACCTGTGGTCTAGTGTAAGAATATCCTTAATGCGGGATGAGTTTAGTATCCCGGCAGTCATGTGAGCGACGCTGGAATCCCGATACAACTCAGGAGACCAGCGCCAGAACACAGTCAGCCCTGACATCCCGGAGGCGAGTATCGGGGTGGGGGAGAGAATTAGGGCCAGGGTGGGGGATGTCGGTTAGCCCTAACCCCCGCCATGGGTTAGCCGGAGCAGACACCCCCTGGGCTTATCCCTAGGGCCCCCCTACCCTGAGCACTGTGGAGGCTTGGAGGCGCAGGGCTGCAGCAACTGATTCAGGTAGATTGACATGCGGACTAGCAATTTGCATGACAATCTCCCTCCCAAAATGTCCGCCGGAGGAGACAGATGCTAGAGGTCATACTTCACCTCTAGCATCTGATAGAGCTGGGAAGTGCCGGGAGCGCATAGTGCCAGGTAGCCCTGGCAGCTATACATGCTTGGCAACGAGCATTACACACCCAGCGCATGAAACCCCTGGCAGCAAGCATTACCCACCCAGCGCTTGAAATCCCTGGTAAAAAGCATTACCCCTTGGCAACGAGCTTGATACCCAGTGCATGAAATCCATCACAACGAGCATAACACCCAGTGCATGAAACCCCTCACAACAGGAGCGTAGCCAGAACTTTGTGGGCCCCATAGCAATATTTTGAAGGGGCCCCCGTTCCAATGCTTCTAGAGATACTTCTCTGCAACAGTTGTTAATTTTAAGCCACATAATAGTTCCCTAGTTCATTTTATGATCCATAGTAGTGTCTTAGTTAATGTTATGCCCCATAGTAGTGCCCTAGTTCACATTTAGGTAAATTCAGCAGCGTCACAAAGGGGGTGCTTCCAGGTGTCACCCGAGGGGTGACACCAAAATGCCAGCTCCTACTCAGTGACAGGTGCAGAGTGCTGCACTGTTACACTATGTGCAGCACTCAGCTCCTGTCCCTGTGTAGGAGCCAGCACTGCAGGCACAGCACTCCCCAGGAGGCAGCCCGCACCTCCCAAACTCCTCGACTAAAAACGGGTGTCTGGACACGAAGACCCCTCACTAAAGCTCCACCCATTCCCGCAAAGCCCTGCACCTTTTTCTGGGCACCAAGTGCGGAAAATTAGTGCCAGGCCATGAAACCCCACCCCTCAATTGAAGCCCCGCACCCTCCCAAAAAGCCCCACCCCTTTTATCATCAGCCACTGCATCGGGTGTCCAGGAGATAAGCGACGCCTCTGGGTAAATGTATTATAGCGGCATACATCGTGTTGCTATAACACTTTCTGCTTCGCCTCATTGGACGAGGCAAAGCAGGAAAGGACATCAACAAGATGTATGAACATGCCTCCGGCAATGCCCCACTGAACTCACAGCACGTTAGCTCAGAACTGATGCGCTGTGTCTCCTTCACGGCAACCTCCTCTGCGCATGTGCAGGATCTCGCTACTCACACGAGATCCCCAGCGCAGTCCGGAGCCAGCACCCACCACAGGCAGGGACAGCTCTGTCCCTGCTGTGGTCTATGGGCATCGCCACCTGCAGCTGTCGAATTCATACATTGGACGCGCATATCGGCCTGCCATCTTTTAGATAGCAGCGCCGATATGGACAGTGGCGCCTAGCAGCCCTGTCACTGTACCCTCACCGCAGCCTTCATACATGGGGAAGAAGTGGTATAATGCACATAACGTGCGGTGATACCGCTTCTACCCCATATCACTCCTTCATACATTTATCCCATTAGGTCACATTACAGGGCTGCCATTACACAGTACGCAACACAGTACCCACAATTCACATTATGACAGAGTGTCCCTAGTTCATATTAGAGACGTGCACCGGACATTTTTCGGGTTGTGTGTTTTGGATTCGGTTCCGCGGCCGTGTTTTGGATTCGGACGCGTTTTGGCAAAACCTCCCTGAAAATTTTGTCGGATTCGGGTGTGTGTTTTAGATTCAGGTGTTTTTTTTCCAAAAACTTCTTAAATCATAGCATTTGGGGGTAATTTTGATCCTATAGTATTATTAACCTCAATAACCACAATTTCCAGTCTATTCTGAACACCTCACAATACTATTTTTAGTCCTAAAATTTGCACAGAGGTCGCTGGATGACTAAGCAAAGTGACCCAAGAGGGCGGCACAAACACCTGGCCCATCTAGGAGTGGCACTGCAGTGTCAGACAGGATGGCACTTAAAAAACTTGGCCCAAAACAGCACATGATGCAAAGAAAAGAGAAAAAGAGGTGCACGGTGGTCGCTGGACGGCTAAGCTAAGTGACACAAACACCTCAATATCACAGGAATTATTCGTTCTAAATCAATGGTATTATTGGTCCAAATCACTAGAAGAAAATGGAATGAATGGATGGATGGATGGATACTTGCAGTGACACAGAGCTGCAAGATACAGCAATGGCCTACTGTACAACTATACACTGTTGGTCACCAAAATGCTGCACTGTAATACTAGAAGCTATAGAAAAGTATATATATTATTGTATATATCAGTACAGACAGAGCGGTGTAACTGTGACCCATGTGTCCCGACAAGCAGTATAGTATTATCAGAGTAGGAATGACCTCATCAGGAATGCCCTTCTCCGCTAGGATCCTGCGTTCAACCGCCATGCCGTCAAACGCAGTCACGTTAAGTCCTGGAACAGACAGGGCCCTTGTTGTAACAGGTCTTCCCTGGGAAAAAGAGGCCACGGATCTTCTGTGAGCATTTCCTGCAGATCCGGATACCAAGCCCTTCGAGGCTAATCTGGAACAATGAGAATTGTCTGAATCCCTCTTCGTCTTATGATTCTCAGTATCTTTGAGATGAGAGGAAGAGGGGGCAACACATAGACCGACTAAAACACCCACGGTGTCACCAGTGCGTCCACTGCAACCACCTGAGGGTCCCTTGACCTGGCGCAATATCTCGGAAGTTTCTTGTTGAGGCGTGAAGCCATCATGTCTATTTGGAGGTAGTCCCCACTGACTTGCAATCTCTGTGAAGACTTCTTAATGAAGTCCCCACTCTCCTGGATGCAGATCGTGTCTGCTTAGGAAGTCTGCTTCCCAGTTGTCGACTCCTGGAATGAAGACTGCTGTCAGAGCGCTTACATGACTCTCCGCCCATCGAAGAATATTTGAGGCTTCTGCCATTGCCACTCTGCTCCTTGTGCCTCCTTGGCGGTTTACATGTGCCACTGCTGTGATGTTGTCGGACTGAATCAGAACCGGTAGACCTCGAAGTAAAGTCTCCGCTTGACGAAGGCCGTTGTATATGGCCCTTAATTCCAGTACGTGGATGTGTAGACAAGCCTCCTGACTTGACCACAGACCTTCGAAGTTTCTTCCCTGTGTGACTGCTCCCCATCCTCGGAGGCTCGCGTCCGTGGTTACCAGAACCCAGTCCTGAATGCCGAACCTGCAACCCTCTAGAAGGTGAGCACTCTGCAGCTACCACAGGAGAGATACCCTGGCGGACAGGCAGATCATCTGATGAATCTGTAGATGTGACCCGGACCACTTGTCCAGAAGGTCCCACTGAAAAGTCCTTGCATGGAACCTGCCGAATAGAATGGCCTTGTAAGACGCCACCATTTTTCCCAGAACTAGAGTTCAGTGATGTACCGACACCCTGTCTGGCTTTAACAGGTCTCGGACATTCCTGGGCCTTTTCCATCGGGAGAAAGACCTTCTTCTGTTCTGTGTCCAGAATCATGCCTAAGAAAGGCAACCGGGTCGTTGGAACTAACTGTGACTTCGGTAGATTGAGAATCCAACCGTGTTGTTGCAATACCCTCAGGGAGAGCGATACGCTGTCCAGCAACTGTACTCTCGATCTCGCTTTTAATCAGGAGATCGTCCAAGTATGGGATAATTGTGACCCCCTGCTTGCGCAGGAGCACCATCATTTCTGCCATTAATTTGGTAAAAATCCTCGGGGCCGTGGAAAGCCCAAACGGCAACGACTAAAATTGGTACTGACAATCCTGCACAACAAATCTCAGGAACGGCTTATGAGGTTGATATATGGGGACATGAAGGTATGCATCCTTTATGTCCAGGGACACCATATAATCTCCCCCTTCCAGGCTTGCGATGACCGCTCTGAGCGATTCCATCTTGAACTTGAACCTCTTTAAGTATAGGTTTAGGGATTTTAAATTCAGAATGGGTCTGACCGAACCGTCCGGTTTCAGGAACACAAACAGGGTTGAGTAATAGCCCATCCCCCGCTGCAGCAGGGGAACTTCGACCATCACTTGTTTAAGGCACAACTTTTGAATTGCTGCCAAAACTACTTCCCTCTCTGGGGAAGAAGTCGGTAGTGCCGATTTGAAAAACCGTCGAGGAGGCACCTCTTCGAATTCCAGCTTGTACCCCTGGGAAACAATGTCTATTGCCCAGGGATCCACCTGAGAGTGAACCCAGACTTGGCTGAAAAGACGAAGACGTGCCCCCACTGGAGCGGACTCCCCCAGCGTCATGCGGTGGATTTAGTAGAAGCCGGGGAGGACTTCTGTTCCTGGGAACTGGCTGTAGCTGGCAGCTTTTTCCCCTTGCCCTTACCTCTGGCAAGAAAGGAAGATCCCCGAACTCTCTTGGATTTATGCGACCGAAAGGACTGCATCTGATAATGTGGTGCTTTCTTAGGCTGTGAGGAAACAAGGTAAAAAAGCTGATTTACCTGCCGTAGCAACTGGGTCCGTGAGGCCTTCCCCAAACAGTTCCTCACCCTTGTAAGGCAAAACCTCCATATGCCGTTTCGAGTCGGCATCACCTGTCCACTGTCGGGTCCACAGTGCTCGCCTGGCAGAAATCGCCATAGTGTTCGCTCTGGATCCCAGTATGCCCACATCCCTCTGAGCCTCTCTCATATAAAGGACCGCATCCTTAATATGGCCCAGGGTCAACAAAATAGTTTCCTTATCCATCGTATCAAAATCAGCAGATAAGGTATCGGTCCACGCTATTACAGCGATACAAACCCAAGCAGACGCTATTGCCGGCCTGAGTAATGTACCAGTATGTGTGTAAATTGACTTCAAGGTAGTCTCCTGCTTGCGATCAGCAGGATCCCTGAGGGTTGCGGTATCCTGAGACGGCAGCGCCACCTTTTTGGAAAGGCGCGTCAACGCTTTGTCCACCCTTGGGGAGGATTCCCACCGTATCCTGTCCTTGATCGGGAAAGGATACGCCATAAGAATCCTTTTGGGAATCTGCAGTTTCTTGTCTGGAGTTTCCCAAGCCCTTTCAAATAACTCATTTAATTCAAAAGAAGGTGGAAAGGTAACCTCAGGTTTCTTTTCTTTAAACATGTGGACCCTTGGATTAGGTACAGCGGGGTCATCTATAATATGCAGCACATCCTTTATAGCAATAATCATATAATGAATACTCTTTGCCAATTTTGGCTGCAACCTCGCATCATCATCTTACACTGAGGAAGCAGTCGAAGCCGGAGGGTAGACGGAGAAACGCGTTTGGAGACTCGGGAGATCATTGTGGATACTCTATACCTCACTGCGCTACTGTCATTGTGACTTGCCGAAGGACTCTCACCAGCGCACGCTGTGCAGAAGAGAGCGGAGAGTAGAGATTTGCTGGGACGGGCATCACATTATACGGCTGCCGCTGAGGCTGATTGAAGCGTCCCCATTATTTAAGCTGTGATAAGGAGAGAGATTCACTATTGGAGAGTGCTGCATAGATTCCCATCACCATCATTCCCTGTTGGAGCAGCTGCCATGCCTACAACATTTTGAGGAGAGGTATAATACTGGGTACTTAATATACGGTACTCTAGGTGGAATCTGGGACTCTCTAAGTATAAACAGTTGCATTGTGGCTCTATCCAGTCTAACAGCTGAATTTTTAATCAATACTAATCAATTATCAACTCTCAATTTTGCATCAATCAGTTGCTTTGTGGTCTAATCAAATGCTAACAACTGAATTATTAATCACCTTGCAGATACTAACAACTAAACTGATTAATATGTATGGACGGTAATTATTATAAAGGAGATCCATCAGTGGTATGAACCATACTAATCTATAACAGGTGACTGTGTTGAAATATATGGACTTTAACCATTACAAAAGAAGAGACTCATCTGATAAGAATTTACTTACCGATAATTCTATTTCTCGGAGTCCGTAGTGGATGCTGGGGTTCCTGAAAGGACCATGGGGAATAGCGGCTCCGCAGGAGACAGGGCACAAAAAGTAAAGCTTTAGGATCAGGTGGTGTGCACTGGCTCCTCCCCCTATGACCCTCCTCCAAGCCTCAGTTAGGTACTGTGCCCGGACGAGCGTACACAATAAGGAAGGATTTATGAATCCCGGGTAAGACTCATACCAGCCACACCAATCACACTGTACAACCTGTGATCTGAACCCAGTTAACAGTATGATAACAGCGGAGCCTCTGAAAAGATGGCTCACAACAATAATAACCCGATTTTTGTAACTATGTACAAGTAATGCAGATAATCCGCACTTGGGATGGGCGCCCAGCATCCACTACGGACTCCGAGAAATAGAATTATCGGTAAGTAAATTCTTATTTTCTCTATCGTCCTAGTGGATGCTGGGGTTCCTGAAAGGACCATGGGGATTATACCAAAGCTCCCAAACGGGCGGGAGAGTGCGGATGACTCTGCAGCACCGAATGAGAGAACTCCAGGTCCTCCTTAGCCAGGGTATCAAATTTGTAGGATTTTACAAACGTGTTTGCCCCTGACTAAATAGCCGCTCGGCAAAGTTGTAAAGCCGAGACCCCTCGGGCAGCCGCCCAAGATGAGCCCACCTTCCTTGTGGAATGGGCATTTACATATTTTGGCTGTGGCAGGCCTGCCACAGAATGTGCAAGCTGAATTGTATTACACATCCAACTAGCAAAAGTCTGCTTAAAAGCAAGAGCACCCAGTTTGTTGGGTGCATACAGGATAACAGCAAGTCAGTTTTCCTGACTCCAGCCGTCCTGGAACCTATATTTTCAGGGCCCTGACCACATCTAGCAACTTGGAGTCCTCCAAGTCCCTAGTAGGCGCAAGACACCACAATAAGCTGGTTCAGGTGAAACACTGACACCACCTTAGGGAGAGAACTGGGGACGAGTCCGCAGCTCTGCCCTGTCCGAATGGAAAAACAGATATGGGCTTTTTTGAGAAAAAAACCACCAATTTGACACTCGCCTGGTCCAGGCCAGGTCCAAGAGCATGTTCACTTTTCATGTGAGATGCTTCAAATCCACAGATTTGACTGGTTTTAAACCAATGTGTTTTGAGGAATCCCAGAACTACGTTGAGATCCCACAGTGCCACTGGAGGCACAAAAGGGGGTTGTATATGCAATACTCCCTTGACAAACTTCAGGAACTGAAGCCACTTCTTTCTGGAAGAAAAATCGACAGGGCCGAAATTTGAACCTTAATGGACCCCAATTTGAGGCCCATAGACACTCCTGTTTGCAAGAAATGCAGGAATCGACCGAGTTGAAATTTCTTCGTGGGGCCTTCCTGGCCTCACACCACGCAACATATTTTCGCCACATGTGGTGATAATGTTGTGCGGTCACCTCCTTTCTGGCTTTGACCAGGGTAGGAATGACCTCTTCCTGAATGCCTTTTCCCTTAGGATCCGGCGTTCCACCGCCATGCCGTCAAACGCAGCTGCGGTAAGTCTTGGAACAGACATGGTACTTGCTGAAACAAGTCCCTTCTTAGCGGCAGAGGCCATAAGTCCTCTGTGAGCATCTCTTGAAGTTCCGGGTACCAAGTCCTTCTTGGCCAATCCGGAGCCATGAGTATAGTTCTTACTCCTCTACGTCTTATAATTCTCAGTACCTTAGGTATGAAAAGCAGAGGATGGAACACATACACCGACTGGTACACCCACGGTGTTACCAGAACGTCCACAGCTATTGCCTGAGGGTCTCTTAACCTGGCGCAATACCTGTCCCGTTTTTTGTTCAGACGGGACGCCATCATGTCCACCTTTGGTAATTCCCAACGGTTTACAATTATGTGGAAAACTTCCCCATGAAGTTCCCACTCTGCCGGGTGGAGGTCGTGCCTACTGAGGAAGTCTGCTTCCCAGTTTCCATTCCCGGAATGAAACACTGCTGACAGTGCTATCAGATGATTTTCCGCCCAGCGAAAAGTCCTTGCAGTTTTTGCCACTGCCCTCCTGCTTCTTGTGCCGCCCTGTCTATTTACGTGGGCGACTGCCGTGATGTTTTATCCCACTGGATCAATACCGGCTGACCTTGAAGCAGAGGTCTTGCTAAGCTTAGAGCATTATAAATTTACCCTTAGCTATATTTATGTGGAGAAAAATCTCCAGACTTGATCACACTCCCTGGAAATTTTTTCCTTGTGTGACTGCTCCCCAGCCTCTCGGGCTGGCCTCCGTGGTCACCAACATCCAAAACTGAATGCCGAATCTGCGGCCCTCTAGAAGATGAGCACTCTGTAACCACCACAGGAGAGACACCCTTGTCCTTGGATATAGGGTTATCCGCTGATGCATCTGAAGATGCGATCCGGACCATTTGTCCAGCAGATCCCACTGAAAAGTTCTTGCATGAAATCTGCCGACTGGAATTGCTTCGAAGGAAGTCACCATTTTTTTACCATGGCCCTTGTGCAATGATGCACTGATTTTAGGAGGTTCCTGACTAGCTCGGATAACTCCCTGGCTTTCTCTTCCGGGAGAAACACCTTTTTCTGGACTGTGTCCAGAATCATCCCTAAGCACAGGAGACTTGTTGTCGGGATCAGCTGCGATTTTGGAATCTTTAGAATCCACCCCTGCTGTTGTAACAGTATCCGAGATAGTGCTACTCCGACCTCCAACTGTTCCCTGGACTTTGCCCTTATCAGGAGATCGTCCAAGTAAGGGATAATTAAGACGCCTTTTCTTCGAAGAAGAACCATCATTTCGGCCATTACCTTGGCAAAGACCCGGGGTGCCGTAGACAATCCAAACGGCAGCGTCTGAAACTGATAGTGACAGTTCTGTACCACGAACCTGAGGTACCCTTAGTGATAAGGGCAAATTTGGGACATGGAGGTAAGCATCCCTGATGTCTCGGGACACCAGATAGTCCCCTTCTTCCCGGTTCGTTATCACTGCTCTGAGTGACTCCATCTTGATTTGAACCTTTGTAAGTGTTCAAATTTTTTTAGATTTAGAATAGGTCTCACCTAGCCTTCTGGCTTCAGTACCACAATATAGTGTGGAATAATACCCCTTTTCTTGTTGTAGGAGGGGTAATTTAATTATCACCTGCTGGGAATACAGCTCGTGAATTTTTTTTTTTTCCCATACTGCCTCCTTGTCGGAGGGAGACCTTGGTAAAGCAGCCTTCAGGAGCCTGCGCAGGGGAAACGTCTCGACATTCCAAACTGTACCCCTGGGATCCTACTTGTAGGATCCAGGGGTCCTGTACGGTCTCAGCGTCATGCTGAGAGCTTGTCAGAAGGGTTGGAACGCTTCTGTTCCTGGGAATGGGCTGCCTGCTGCAGTCTTCTTCCCTTTCCTCTATCCCTGGGCAGATATGACTCTTATAGGGACGAAAGGACTGAAGCTGAAAAGACGGTGTCTTTTTCTGCAGAGATGTGACTTAGGGTAAAAACGGTGGATTTTCCAGCAGTTGCCGTGGCCACCAGGTCCGATGGACCGACCCCAAATAACTCCTCTTCCTTTATACGGCAATACACCTTTGTGCCGTTTGGAATCTGCATCACCTGACCACTGTCGTGTCCATAAACATCTTCTGGCAGATATGGACATCGCACTTACTCTTGATGCCAGAGTGCAAATATCCCTCTGTGCATCTCGCATATATAGAAATACATCCTTTAAATGCTCTATAGTCAATAAAATACTGTCCCTGTCAAGGGTATCAATATTTTTAGTCAGGGAATCCGACCAAGCCACCCCAGCTCTGCACATCCAGGCTGAGGCGATCGCTGGTCGCAGTATAACACCAGTATGTGTGTATATACTTTTTATGATATTTTTCCAGCCTCCTGTCAGCTGGCTCCTTGAGGACGGCCCTATCTATAGACGGTACCGCCACTTGTTCTGATAAGCGTGTGAGCGCCTTATCCACCCTAAGGGGTGTTTCCCAACGCGCCCTAACTTCTGGCGGGAAAGGGTATACCGCCCATATTTTCTATCGGGGGGAACCCACGCATCATCATTTAATTTATCTGATTCAGGAAAAACTACGGTAGTTTTTTCACATTCCACATAATACCCTCTTTTGTGGTACTTGTAGTATCAGAAATATGTAACACCTCCTTCATTGCCCTTAACGTGTGGCCCTAATAAGGAATACGTTTGTTTATTCACCGTCGACACTGGATTCAGTGTCCCTGTCTGTGTCTGTGTCGACCGACTAAAGTAAACGGGCGTTTTAAAACCCCTGACGGTGTTTTTGAGACGTCTGGACCGGTACTAATTGTTTGTCGGCCGTCTCATGTCGTCAACTGACCTTGGCGCGTGTTGACATTATCACGTAATTCCCTAAATAAGCCATCCATTCCGGTGTCGACTCCCTAGAGAGTGACATCACCATTACAGGCAATTGCTCCGCCTCCTCACCAACATCGTCCTCATACATGTCGACACACACGTACCGACACACAGCACACACACAGGGAATGCTCTGATAGAGGACAGGACCTACTAGCCCTTTGGAGAGACAGAGGGAGAGTTTGCCAGCACACACCAAAAACGCTATAATTATATAGGGACAACCTTATATAAGTGTTTTCCCTTATAGCATCTTTTTTATATATTTCTAACGCCAAATTAGTGCCCCCCCTCTCTGTTTTAACCCTGTTTCTGTAGTGCAGTGCAGGGGAGAGCCTGGGAGCCTTCCCTCCAGCCTTTCTGTGAGGGAAAATGGCGCTGTGTGCTGAGGAGATAGGCCCCGCCCCTTTTTCGGCGGCCTCGTCTCCCGCTCTTAACGGATTCTGGCAGGGGTTAAATATCTCCATATAGCCCCCGGAGGCTATATGTGAGGTATTTTTAGCCAAAAAAGGTTTTCATTTGCCTCCCAGGGCGCCCCCCTCCCAGCGCCCTGCACCCTCAGTGACTGCCGTGTGAAGTGTGCTGAGAGGAAAATGGCGCACAGCTGCAGTGCTGTGCGCTACCTTAAGAAGACGGAGGAGTCTTCTGCCGCCGATTCTGGACCTCTTCTCGTTTCAGCATCTGCAAGGGGGCCGGCGGCGAGGCTCCGGTGACCATCCAGGCTGTACCTGTGATCGTCCCTCTGGAGCTAATGTCCAGTAGCCAAGAAGCCAATCCATCCTGCACGCAGGTGAGTTCACTTCTTCTCCCCTAAGTCCCTCGTTGCAGTGATCCTGTTGCCAGCAGGACTCACTGTAAAATAAAAAACCTAAGCTAAACTTTTCTAAGCAGCTCTTTAGGAGAGCCACCTAGATTGCACCCTTCTCGGCCGGGCACAAAAATCTAACTGAGGCTTGGAGGAGGGTCATAGGGGGAGGAGCCAGTGCACACCACCTGATCCTAAAGCTTTACTTTTTGTGCCCTGTCTCCTGCGGAGCCGCTATTCCCCATGGTCCTTTCAGGAACCCCAGCATCCACTAGGACGATAGAGAAATATACATCTTGCTTGATTAATCATAAAACAGCTGATTATAAATTAACAGCTGTGCCGTTTATTACATCTTTAATGTTTTAATAATCAGCCTGCTATGATGAATCAATATTTATAGTTATGAGAATAATACTGATAATTGCTATAAAATATATACTTATCTGATTAACATAGTGTTGATAGTGTATAAGGAGATTGGTTCATTTGATTATTGATATATATCTTTTGACCACTGTGTTACGGTGATTCTATAAATAAGAACTCCCATTAAAGGGACATATAGAGTGGTTAAAAAAGTTGATTTACTGTGGAAATATTTAGCCTTGATATGGCAGATGTTTTAATTAATTCTTAATAGAATAATATCAGTACCGGCCGGTGCTATAGTATAATATTTGTACTGTATATTTATATGTTGTATTTTTATGTTGTATTTTTTATAAAAAAGTAAACAAAAAGGTTTCTATACAAAGTGAATAGCGCTGTCTCATTTTTCGACTTTGCCAATTTTGGCTGCAACCTCGCATCATCATAATCGATACTGGATTCAGAATCCGTGTCTACTACTGGAGAAAGTGGGCGTTTTTGAGACCCAGAAGGCCCCTGTGACATAGGAAAAGGCAGGGCATGACCCCCTGTACAATCCCTGGACTCTGCTTTGTCCAAACGTTTGTGCAATAAATTTTACATTTGCATTTAAGACAATCCACATATCCAACCAGTCCTGTGTCGGCGTTGCCGACGGAGACACCACACTCATGCACTCCACCTCATCCCTAGGAGAGCCTTCCGCTTCAGACATGCCGACACGCACGTACCGACACTGCATACACTCAGGGAAATCTCTAATCTGGAGATAGATCCCCCACAAGGCCCTTTGGAGAGACAGAGAGAAAGAGTATGCCAGCACACACCCAGCGCCAATAACCCTGGAAAAAATTACCCAGATAGATATAGATATAGATATAGATATAGATATAGATATAGATATAGATATAGATATAGATATAGATATAGATATAGATATAGATATATATATATATATATATATATACAGTTAGAGGAAGACGGCGGCACTCGGAGACTTTCACTTTCAGATGATTAAAGCAAAAAGTGCATTTTATTGGTCAATAAAAGACCAATAAAATGCACTTTTTGCTTTAATCATCTGAAAGTGAAAGTCTCCGAGTGCCGCCGTCTTCCTCTAACTGTATATATTGGGGTTGCCATACCCCTAGGAGGGCACCGGAGCGATACCCCATCGGGGACAACGGAGTGCCGGGCTGCTTCCATGATATATATATATATATATATATATATATATATATATATATATATATATATATATATATAGATATAGATATAGATATAGATATAGATATAGATATAGATATATATATATAGCGCCAATTATGTGGCCCCCCCCCCCCCCCTTCTTTAAAACCCTCTGTCACCGGTGATCAGCAGAGGAGAGTGTGGGGAGCCGGCTTCTCGGCGTGTGCTGTGGAGAAAATGGCGGGCTTCGGTCCCGCTCTTTTAAACAAACTGGCGGGGAATTCTCATAAATAACACCAAATAAAGTGTATATATCTATATAGCCAGTCATAGAGGTATAACATTGCTGCCCAGGGCGCCCCCCCCTGCGCCCAACAGTGTGCGCTGTGTGTTGTGTGGGAGCAATGGCGCGCAGCGTTCCCGCTGCGCGTTACCTCGGTGAAGCTCTGAAGTCTTCTGCCTTCCTATACTCACCCGGCTTCTATCTTCCGGCTCTGCGAGGAGGACGGCAGCGCGGCTCCGGGACGAACCGCAAGGGGAGACCTGCGTTCTGACTCCCTCTGGAGCTAATGGTGTCTAGTAGCCTAAGAAGCAGAGCCTAGCACTTAAGTAGGCCTGCTTCTCTCTCCTCTGTCCCACGATGCAGGGAGCCCGTTGCCAGCAGGTCTCCCTGAAAATAAAAAAAACCTAACAAAATACTTTTCTCCAGGAAACTCAGGAGAGCTCCCTGTAATGCACACAGTCTCCTCTGGTCACAGTATCAAACTGAGGTCTGGAGGAGGGGCATAGAGGGAGGAGCCAGTGCACACCCATACCTAAAGTTCTTTTTTAGTGCCCATGTCTACTGTAGAGCCCGTCTATTCCCCATGGTCCTTACGGAGTCCCCAGCATCCTCTAGGACGTAAGAGAAAGTATATATATTACTGTATATATCAGTACAGAGCGGTGTAACTGTGACACGTGTGTCCTGACAAGCAGTATAGAAGCTATAGAAAAGTATATATATTATATACTAGTGGTCCCCAGTCCCCACAATGCAGCACACTGAGCACAGATATTTTCAGCACACTGAGCACAGATATTTTCAGCACACTGAGCACAGATATTTTCAGCACACTGAGCACAGATATTTTCAGCACACTGAGCACAGATATTTTCAGCACACTGAGCACAGATATTTTCAGCACACTGAGCACAGATATTTTCAGCACACTGAGCACAGATTACAGAGTTTTTCAGGGAGAGAACGCTGCCACGTCCTCTCCGTTCAATCTCCAAAGCACGAGTGAAAATGGCGGCGACGCGCGGCTCCTTATATAGAATACAAATCTCGCAAGAATCCGACAGCGGGATGATGACGTTCGGGCGCGTTCTGGTTAACCGAGCAAGGCGGGAAGATCCGAGGCTGCCTCGGAACAGTGTAAAATGGGTGAAGTTCGGGGGGGTTCGGATCCCAAAGAACCAAACCCGCTCATCTCTAGTTCATATTATGCCACCCTATAGAGCCTCCACTTCATATTGTGCCACATTACAGTACCCCAGTTAACATTATGTAACATTATAATACCCTCCAGTTAGATTTTTACCACACTACAATGAGCAGGTCCAGGGACATAACTAGATAAATTGTAGGCTCCAAGGCAAAAGATTGTAAGGGCTCTTATGGACCGCCCAATGGTGAAAAATGTATGTAACTTTGACAGCAAAGATGGGTCCCTCTCAGCTCTGGGCCCCTGCATCTATGGTAGCTATGCTCTTGCCTGGCAACAAGCATTACCACCTGGCAATGAACATGACACCAAGCGCATGAAACCCCCGACAACAAGCATTACCCCTTGGCAACAAGCATGACACCCACAGCATGAAAACCCCTGGCAACGAGCATGGGACCAAGAGTATGAAATCCCTGGCAATGAACAGGTAATTTAAAAGTAATTAGAAGCCTTATTCTTGGGCATAATGTATAATGGCCATTGCGGTGTGGCATAATGTATAACGGGCATTGTGGAGTATGGCATAATGTGTCACAGACATTACGGGGTGTGGTATACTAGATCACGAGCATTGTGGTATGTAGTATAATGTCTCAAGGGCAGTGTGGTGTGTGGCATAACGTATACCACGTATTACGGTGTGTGACATAATGTATAACAGGCAATGCGGTGTGTGGCATAATGTGTCAGGGACATAACGGTGTCTGGCATATTGTGTAATGGGCATTACGGTGTGTGGCGTAATGTTCAAGGGCCATTGCAGTCTGTGGCATTATGTGTACAGGGCATTACTATAAGGAGGAAAAATTACAAATAATGTAAGGAGCAATTTGGGGGGAGAACATTTTTGAGCTTGGGGGAAGACAAGTTTCTAGTTACGCCACTGCTCTCGAGGGGTAGGGTTAGGGTAGGAGACAGGGGGAGGGGGGGTAAAAATAATTACCCCCTCTGATGTTGGGATTGTCAATGTCAGTATGCCACCGGCATCCCGACAACCAGTATATAGTGCTGTATGTATTCCCTAAATTCCTATGTTTTAGTATAAAAAAAAAAAAAAAAAAAGGGAGGAGGAGCTGCTAATCTTCCTATACAGGCGTGTTATCTGCAGAAGCATTTATGCATTTCATAAAAGAACTCCTCCACAATGAGTCACATAACAAGTGACATCACTAGTCATACTGTATATATTCAGAACATGTATAGAGTTGGTTTTTTAATGTTTTTTTGCTGCACTCATTGATTCCTGGGCGACATAAACTAAGGAAGAAATCTTCTGGACTCCAGAGATACCTACAATTCCTGTAAGGCCATCGGACTAAAAGTGATACCTCATCTAGCGCTAATTGGGCAAAGACAAGTTGACACAATTGGCATGATCTTAAACCAGGTACACACAGGTTCTCAAACTCGGTCCTCAGGACCCCACAGTGTATGTTTTGCAGGTCTCCTCACAGAATTGCAACTGAAATAATTAGCTCCACCTGTGGACCTTTTAAAATGTGTCAGTGAGTAATTAATACACCTGTGCACCTGCAAAACATGCACTGTGTGGGGTCCTGAGGACAGAGTTTGAGAACTCCTGCACTAGACGACATTTTAAAACGAATCTTCCGATAACGACCATTCATGAAAGACCCATACACACTGGGCGATTTTGAGTTGAAAGCTGATCACATTTGGTGTTTTGAGCTACTTTCAGCTCAAAACCGCCCAGTGTGTATGGCAATGAGCACTGATGCGCGCTCCCACTACATCGCCGGCGGCCGCCATTCATCTGCTGGTATTACCAATAGATGAATGGCGAGGTGAACAGCTTTCCATAGTGTCCCGCTATGCAAAGCAGTTCACCTCTGCTGACATCGCTGGGCAGGTGGAAAAATCGGTCAGTGTGTATGCTCTGAGCGATTTTCATCCCAGCTATGTCAGAGTCATCGCTGTGCATACACGCTAGGCAAAAACGCCCAGTGTGTATGGACCTTTAGCCAAATTCTTAAAATCTTCCAGTGTGCAGCCACTACATTGCTAGTGATGCTCACTCCCGTGGGTCGCTGAGGACATCCACCGTCATCACTACATGCAGCTCAATCTGGGGGTGTCACTGGGGATGTCATGCTTCCGAATGCAGCATGGCCGTGCTACCCCCTCTCCCCCGCAATTGGCAAGTGTGTTTGCACTTGCCGATGCCGGCACCCCCGCTGGGTCCATTGCTCCCAATTTCGCTGGGTACACATCATCATCTAATTTGTACCCAGCTTTACACCCTGACGAAGCCCACATGAATATGGGGAGACCATGTAAACCACACCCACAGATAGATCAGAATGATACAGAACCCCAGCTCTGAGACAGAAATGCTAACACCTGTGCTGCAAATATAACCAATAAACCCAACAATAGCCATTAGAACACGTTCAGCATGAGTGCATACCACAGCACAGGCATTTATCACAAACAAGTATTGTAAAGCAATAAAACAAAGTTGGGATATAGTCGACTGTGCTGCCTTTGTCTTTTGGTAATGTCTGTACTGAAATCCTGGAAGTAAAGAGTGCAATCAGACCGAGTCTACAGTATACGGAGGATATAAGAACACACTGTCCTAGTCCTGTGCTGGTAATCATCTCTATACCTAGGACAAAGAGCTATATGGAAATAGTTAAATTAAAACATTTTATTAAATAAATCCTCCTTCAGCTTGCACGGGGAACTAGCCTGCTCCCCTCTCAAGTAGTGGGCCGGTACTACCCTGTGTATCAGCGACATTCTGTAGGAGGGTAGCTCACTCAATATATTCCTTTTTTAACAAAGCTGTAGGCAGATCATTCCTCTCTACCTGTGTTTATACCTGCTCGTATATATCCACTCACCTCCTTCACTTCATATCAGCATCCTGAGGCCCCCAGCTCGTCTATTAATCCTATGTCACCAGGAAGCACATGAAAACGTCCTGAATGCAGCAACTTAAAAGTACAGAATCACCGGGAAGGTGCACTCGTACACACCCACCCCCACTCTCAGGAACTGGGAGGGAACCGACCAGGGCTACCCAGGTCCTAAAGCTCAACCTATTTAACCAAAAGAACTGTTTTCAAATATTAATGCTATGATCACTTTGGCTTTGCAGATGTTAAAACAGCATACCTGTAGTAGCAAGTTACTTATTCATTCTACTCTCCCATTTCCGTCATTCAGCTTCCCCAAGTATGGCCGTTTAATAAAATCATGTCTGTATCCCTTAAATAAAAGATCTTCTAAATGTTGGATATTTATCTGAATTTGACAGGATCCTAACCTATGGTTTACGTAAACACGAGGCTGAAGTTAGCTACTTATTCGGCCAACTTTTTATTCACTTCTTATTCAAGCTCTAGCTTCTTATTCACTTCTTATTCAAGCTCTAGCTTCTTATTCACTTTTTATTCGAACTCCAGCTTCTTATTCAGATCATTCAGTTTTGCAAGGGTTAATGAGTCTTGGGTAACAAATTTGACACCTGAAATCAACAGAGTAGGTTCCCTTACATATGACCCAGTTGTATTTTGCCTGGCCCAATGCTGTTTTGGGCATGAAATACACTGGCAAAGTGGGAACACACACACCATAATTTAACATTTTGAATAAGTAGCTGTAGTTTTGCAAGGGTTAACCAGTCCTGGGCCACAAATTTGACACATGAAATCAACAGAATGTGGTCACTTACATATGACCATGCTTGCCTACCTGACCCTCTCCATGAGGGAGAAAATGCTCTGTTCCTGGACTTTCCTGGTAATGTATGATTGCCATCACCTGTGGTGAGCTTAGTTCATTGATAAGAAAGGTGTTTCACCACAGGCGATGGCAATCATACATTACCAGGAAAGTCCAGGAACAGAGCATTTTCTCCCTCATGCATACCTCCCAACTGTCCCGATTTTCGCGGGACAGTCCCGTTTTTTGGGGACTGTCCCGCTGTCCCACCCGCGGGCCGCAGTGTCCCGCGGTGGGGGGGGGCAGTTGGGAGTCTCTGTCACCCGCTGCCCTGCTTAGCAGAGCAGCGGTGAATAGAAGCTGTGCGCATGCGCACAGCGTCTATTCAGTGCAGACAGAGGGAGAGGAGGCATGCCAGTGGCTCAGAGAGCGCTGGGCATGCCCCCTCAGTGACGAAAACGGGGGCGTAATAACGTCTCTCCCATAGATCGAAGAGAAGAGCGGTGCCGCCGGCGGAGGGGGTCTGGATCAGGAACGGGGATGGTAAGTATTCTTTTTATTTATTTATTTATTTTCTTGCAGCGTCGTGACCACGCCCCCAATTGAAGCCACGCCCCCATATTTTGCCCGGGGCGCCACAACTCTTAGAACCGGCCCTGGCAAGTATGCATATGACCCAGTTGTATTTTGCTTGGCCCAACGCTGTTTTGGGCATGAAATACACTGGCAAAGTGGGTACACACACCATAATTTAACATTTTGAATAAGTAGCTGTAGTTTTGCAAGTGTTAACCAGTCCTGGGCCACAAATTTGACACATGAAATCAACAGAATGGGGTCACTTACATATGACCCAGTTGTATTTTGCTTGGACCAACGCTGTTTTGGGCATGAAATACACTGGCAAAGTGGGCACACACACCATATTTTACCATTTTGAATAAGTAGCTGTAGTTTTGCAAGGGTTAACTAGGTTTGGCCACAAATTTGACCCCCAAAAACATCAGAGGGTGGTCACTTACATGTGACCCACTTGTATTTTGCCTGGCCCAACACTGTTTTGGGCATGAAATACACTGGCAAAGTGGGCACACACACCATAGTTTACCATTTTCAATAAGTAGCTGTAGTTTTGTAAGGGTTAACTAGTCTTGGGCCACAAATTTGACCCCCAAAAACAACAGAGGGCGGTCACTTGCATGTGACCCACTTGTATTTTGCCTGGCCCAATGCTGGTTTGGGCATGAAATACACTGGCAAAGTGGGCACAAACACCATAATTTACCATTTTGAATAAGAAGCTGTAGTTTTGCAAGGGTTAACCAGTCTTGGGCCACAAATTTGACACCTGAAATCAACACAGGGTGGTCAGTTACATATGACCCACTTGTATTTTGCTTGGCCCACGCTGTTTTGGGCATGAAATACACTGGCAAAGTGGGCACAAACACCATAATTTACCATTTTGAATAAGTAGCTGTAGTTTTGCAAGGGTTAACCTGTCTTGGACCACACATTTGACACCTGAAATCAACAGAGGGTGGTCACTTACATATGACCCAGTTGTATTTTGCTTGGACCAACGCTGTTTTGGGCATGAAATCCACTGGCAAAGTGGGCACAAACACCATTTTATAAATTGCCATTTTGAATAAGTAGCTGTAGTTTTGCAAGGGTTAACTAGTCTTGGGCCACAAACTTGACCCCCGAAAACAACAGAGGGTGGTCACTTGCATGTGACCCACTTGTATTTTGCCTGGCCCAATGCTGGTTTGGGCATGAAATACACTGGCAAAGTGGGCACAAACACCATAATTTACCATTTTGAATAAGTAGCTGTAGTTTTGCAAGGGTTAACCAGTCTTGGACCACAAATTTGACACCTGAAATCAACAGAGGGTGGTCACTTACATATGACCCAGTTGTATTTTGCTTGGCCCAACGCTGTTTTGGGCATGAAATACACTGGCAAAGTGGGTACACACACCATAATTTAACATTTTGAATAAGTAGCTGTAGTTTTGCAAGTGTTAACCAGTCCTGGGCCACAAATTTGACACATGAAATCAACAGAATGTGGTCACTTACATATGACCCAGTTGTATTTTGCTTGGACCAACGCTGTTTTGGGCATGAAATACACTGGCAAAGTGGGCACACACACCATATTTTACCATTTTGAATAAGTAGCTGTAGTTTTGCAAGGGTTAACTAGGTTTGGCCACAAATTTGACCCCCAAAAACATCAGAGGGTGGTCACTTACATGTGACCCACTTGTATTTTGCCTGGCCCAACACTGTTTTGGGCATGAAATACACTGGCAAAGTGGGCACACACACCATAGTTTACCATTTTCAATAAGTAGCTGTAGTTTTGTAAGGGTTAACTAGTCTTGGGCCACAAATTTGACCCCCAAAAACAACAGAGGGCGGTCACTTGCATGTGACCCACTTGTATTTTGCCTGGCCCAATGCTGGTTTGGGCATGAAATACACTGGCAAAGTGGGCACAAACACCATAATTTACCATTTTGAATAAGTAGCTATAGTTTTGCGAGGGTTAACCAGTCTTGGGCCACAAATTTGACACCTGAAATCAACACAGGGTGGTCAGTTACATATGACCCACTTGTATTTTGCTTGGCCCACGCTGTTTTGGGCATGAAATACACTGGCAAAGTGGGCACAAACACCATAATTTAACATTTTGAATAAGTAGCTGTAGTTTTGCAAGGGTTAACCAGTCTTGGACCACACATTTGACACCTGAAATCAACAGAGGGTGGTCACTTACATATGACCCAGTTGTATTTTGCTTGGACCAACGCTGTTTTGGGCATGAAATCCACTGGCAAAGTGGGCACAAACACCATTTTATAAATTGCCATTTTGAATAAGTAGCTGTAGTTTTGCAAGGGTTAACTAGTCTTGGGCCACAAATTTGACCCCCGAAAACAACAGAGGGTGGTCACTTGCATGTGACCCACTTGTATTTTGCCTGGCCCAATGCTGGTTTGGGCATGAAATACACTGGCAAAGTGGGCACAAACACCATAATTTACCATTTTGAATAAGTAGCTGTAGTTTTGCAAGGGTTAACCAGTCTTGGACCACAAATTTGACACCTGAAATCAACAGAGGGTGGTCACTTACATATGACCCAGTTGTATTTTGCTTGGCCCAACGCTGTTTTGGGCATGAAATACACTGGCAAAGTGGGTACACACACCATAATTTAACATTTTGAATAAGTAGCTGTAGTTTTGCAAGGGTTAACCAGTCCTGGGCCACAAATTTGACACATGAATTCAACAGAATGTGGTCACTTACATATGACCCAGTTGTATTTTGCTTGGACCAACGCTGTTTTGGGCATGAAATACACTGGCAAAGTGGGCACACACACCATAGTTTACCATTTTCAATAAGTAGCTGTAGTTTTGTAAGGGTTAACTAGTCTTGGGCCACAAATTTGACCCCCGAAAACAACAGAGGGTGGTCACTTGCATGTGACCCACTTGTATTTTGCCTGGCCCAATGCTGGTTTGGGCATGAAATACACTGGCAAAGTGGGCACAAACACCATAATTTACCATTTTGAATAAGTAGCTGTAGTTTTGCAAGGGTTAACCAGTCTTGGACCACAAATTTGACACCTGAAATCAACAGAGGGTGGTCACTTACATATGACCCACTTGTATTTTGTTTGGCCCAACGCTGTTTTGGGCATGAAATACACTGGCAAAGTGGGCACAAACACCATTTTATAAATTGCCATTTTGAATAAGTAGCTGTAGTTTTGCAAGAGTTAACCAGTCTTGGGCCACAAATTTGACACCTGAAATCAACAGAATGTGGTCACGTACATATGACCCAGTTGTATTTTGCTTGGCCCAACGCTGTTTTGGGCATGAAATACACTGGCAAAGTGGGCACACACCATATTTTACCATTTTGAATAAGTAGCTGTAGTTTTGCAAGGGATAACTAGTCTTGGGCCACAAATTTGACCCCCAAAAACAACAGATGGTGGTCACTTGCATGTGACCCACTTGTATTTTGCTTGGCCCAACGCTGGTTTGGGCATGAAATACACTGGCAAAGTGGGCACACACACCATATTTCACCATTTTCAATAAGTAGCTGTAGTTTTGCAAGGGTTAACTATTCTTGGGCCACAAATTTGACACCTGAGACTGGAGAAGGCTGCACAGGAGAGAGCTCTTAGGCCCTGGTCCTTTTCTGAAGCCTGCAGTGTTTCCCCTGGGAGCCTCCCAGGGGAGGATGGATCCTCCTGGGGAGGACGATGATGGCGAGTCCCGGGCTGCTGTGCCCGAAGGAGGCCCCGGGATTTCTGGCCTGCATACAGCCGTGGAAGTTCCAGCATTGGGAGATTCGGTCAGTGTGTCAGCCCCAGTGATTGTGGACCCTGTGAAGAAACAGGATCCCCAACTGGTAACCCCCAAACCACGGGACGCTGACTCTCCAGGTGAGGAAACCCGGGGGGTGATATGGCGAAGGTACCTGCCTGTGGTGAAGCAGGGGATGCTGTGGTCTCTGATAGCAGCTCAGAATCCTCTATGGATGAATATGTGAATATGAGCCTGGAAGAGTTAAAAACAGAGCAGACTCGTTTAACCTCTCGTCTTTCCCTCAAGAGAAGGAAACAAAATACTTGTAGCAGTCGTGAGAGAGCTCTCCTAAAGGATGAGATTTGGGAGCTAAGTACTAGCCTGGCTGCAGTAAAGGAAATAATTAAAGTGCTATGTAATCTGGCTGTTTCTCAGGAGAAAGAAGTGTTGATAAAGTCCTTACCTGAGCAGGATTGTGGGGGCAGTAGCAGCTCGGTCCCAGCAGTTTCTGTGGCTGCATCAGCATTGTGTAGTCAGGTTCTGTCTAAGAGGAAAAAGGAGTTGCAGGAATCTCTGCCTGAACAGGATGGCGGTGGCGGCCTGGTGCTGGCAAGTTCAGTAGCGGCATCGGAGCCTCCAGTGGAGTGTATGGAGGTGGGAGTCCAGCCTATGGAGAAGGAAGTGGCTGTCGGGAGCTGTGATGGAAGGGATGTTTCTAAGATCGTGCATGATGCTGCAGATATCGTGGAAAGGCCAATGATGGCAGTATCTGGTGGCTTCCAAACGGGGGAGGCGTCTCTCCTGGAGGGAGTGCTGGGTGGTGACGGTGCAGGGGGCGTGGCGGTTGCTGGGGTAACGGCGGATGCTGGGACTCTTGTGACTGTCTCTGCTCCCTGTGGACTTGTCCCCGAAACGCTCGCCTCTAAAGTTGCAAGTGTGGGTGCGGCGCGGGCCGTGGTTGATGCTGAGGCTGGCCATCCCTGTAAGCCTGCGGTGGCTGGCTCTGGCTTAGTCGCCGTGGTGGCTGAGGGAGGCGGGGCCAAAGACGCATCGGGTATGATATCGCAGGTGACATCATTACCCACATCGATGGGTGTTTCAAAGTATGAAGCCATGCCGAAAGAGGGGCAGAGATTGGCTCAAGGACTGCCAGCTGTAGATAAGAGCAAATTAACCCCTGAAGAAGTTATGTTGGTAGAAACTGTATATGGTAACATGGATATGCCGGTGAGGGCTCTAGCAGCTGTGAATTTGTTTCAGGCGAACCAGGTCAGGATGACTGGTGGGATGGGGAGTGTGGGAATAGGGGCTGGTAGTGGTCTGGCACCTGAAGGGCTCCCTGTAACTCCCTCTGAGGTTAGGCCGGGTGCTGGTTCGTATGCTAATTCTTTGGCAGCTCCTGGTTGGCCGAGTGCTGGTCCTCAGTTCGGGGTGAGTGGGTGTCAGCCCATAAAAAGAAGAAATGTGGTGCAGTTCAGATGGGTAGGGGATGGGGAGGCTCCTTCGAAGTCGGAGTTCTTAGGTATGATCTCACTGGGGTATGAGGCTGCCGATCTTTTCGCATGCATTCACCCAGTGAGAACTCCAGATTTCGACCTGAGCTTCCTCTCCCTGAATGGCCTGCAGGCCTTTGGCTCCCGTTGGGAGAAAAACAAGATGAAGGAACCATATTGTTTTTTCAAAGCCCATACCATCACGAGGCAGGACAGGGTTAAGATCACTGTGTTGGTGCGTAACGAATCACTGCCCCCTGCTGATATTATATATTGGTTGTCTAGGTCTTGTACAGTACTCTCTCCTTTGGTAAAGTTTGATCATACTAGGGGGGTCTGGGGTGGTGGTTTTTCGGCCTTTGTGAGGTTACACCAGGTAGGGGCTGAGACTAGACACATACCTTCTGCCGCTTACATTGGCCGTGATCGGCTCCAGTGTTTTTACCCTGGGCAACCCAGAACCTGTCATAAGTGTGGTGACTTTCGTCACCTTAGTAGCGATTGTGGGGTGATTAAATGTGCTTTGTGTGGCCAGTTGGGGCATGGGTCCCGGGAATGCAGCAAGGTCAGGTGTAATCTTTGCAGTACAGTTGGTCATCCCTACAGTCGATGCCCTAAGGCTTCGCATAGTTATAGTGCAGGGGTGGATGAAGTGGTGCCGGAGGTTGGTCCTGGTCGCGAAAGTAGCGTACAGGTTACTGTGCAGCATCAGGACATCTCGAAAAGAATAGAAGATGGTGGGAAAGAGAAGGTTCAGCCTGAAAAGGGGAGGCATCCTTTCAGATCATCAATAAAGGGAGGAGGAGGAAGCCTAAAAAAAAGGAGGCAGATTTTATTTGCTCAAATAGTTTCAATGTCCTGTCTTCTTCTGATGATGAAGAAGAGGGGGAGGTGGTCATGGTTGGGGGAAAAGAATTAGTTTTTGTCCCAAATGTCTCAAAAAATAGAAAGCCAAAGCAGGCCTCTAATCTGTCAGTTGCTGGGAAGGAGGTTGTAGCTAAGGATAAATAGGGAAAAATGGAACAAGGTAAAGCCCAAAGCAAAACTAAGCACTTGGAAAGAAATGGTTCTCAGGGGGAGCTGGAGTGGGACCCTGTGGGGGTTGAGCCAGGCTGTAGGATCCCTGTTAGACGTGGTTGAAGTAGCTCAGTGTCCAGAAGGGGAAGTCCCTCATTCTTCAGATGAGGTGTTGGTGGTTGATGAAACTCCTGGGTCCCCTGGTGGGGGTGGTCCCGGAGGTGGCTCCTTTATTAGTACCCCAAAGGCTCCTGATCCGGATTCTCCCCCGGACGAGGTGGTAAAGGTGGAGGGGTGTGTTGTTGGGGAGGGGATTGGTAGGAAGGGGTCCGAGAGTCTACTTAGTGAGACTGTGGTCCCTGTTGCTGATAGTGTGAGTGAGGAGGAGGGGGAGGAGGAAGAGATCTCCCTGTCTGACGAGGATGCTATCCCTTTTGGGGTGGCATGTAAAAGAATTGGATCCTCGGATGAGGACTCTAAAAGACAAGCAAAGAAAAAGTGAATGGGATCCTACTTCTATAATCCAAGAAACATGGATCCCCAACCTATGCGATGTGCCACCATTAATGTGGCTTCCGTGTTTTCCGAACAAGCTCGTTTCTTGGCCTTTGATTTTTTCAACACGGTTGATGTTGATTTTTTATTTTTGCAGGAGACCAGGATAGGTGACCTGGCCACACTTCATCGGGCCAAGGGTCAGTGGAGGCGTGGGCCTTCCTTCTGGTCTCTTGCGGCCGAGCCGTACGGTGGGTTGGCAGTGCTTTTTACTGATATGGTAAACGTGCACAGGATTATAGAATTACAGGTAGGTAGGTGCATGGTTTTGGATGTCAACCTGAGAGGACATGACCTAAGATTAATAAACATCTATGGGCCCCAAACAGCTTGGGACAGGAAATGTCTTTTCAGGGAGATAAAACCGTTTCTCTTTACGGCCCGGCAGATCATCTTTGGCTGTGATTTTAACTAGAGATGAGCGGGTTCGGTTTCTCTGAATCCGAACCCGCCAGAACTTCATGTTTTTTTTCACGGGTCCGAGCGACTCGGATCTTCCCGCCTTGCTCGGTTAACCCGAGCGCGCCCGAACGTCATCATGACGCTGTCGGATTCTCGCGAGGCTCGGATTCTATCGCGAGACTCGGATTCTATATAAGGAGCCGCGCGTCGCCGCCATTTTCACACGTGCATTGAGATTGATAGGGAGAGGACGTGGCTGGCGTCCTCTCCGTTTAGAATTAGAATAGATTAGAGAGACACTTGATTTACTAATTTTGGGGAGCATTAGGAGTACTCAGTAGTGTACAGTGCAGAGTTTTGCTGATAGTGACCAGTGACCACCACTTTTATTTATAATCCGTTCTCTGCCTGAAAAAAGCGATACACAGCACACAGTGACTCAGTCACATACCATATCTGTGTGCACTGCTCAGGCTCAGGCCAGTGTGCTGCATCATCTATTATCTATATATAATATTATATATATCTGTCTGACTGCTCAGCTCACACAGCTTATAATTGTGGGGGAGACTGGGGAGCACTACTGCAGTGCCAGTTATAGGTTATAGCAGGAGCCAGGAGTACATAATATAATCCGTTCTCTGCCTGAAAAAAGCGATACACAGCACACAGTGACTCAGTCACATACCATATCTGTGTGCACTGCTCAGGCTCAGGCCAGTGTGCTGCATCATCTATTATCTATATATAATATTATATATATCTGTCTGACTGCTCAGCTCACACAGCTTATAATTGTGGGGGAGACTGGGGAGCACTACTGCAGTGCCAGTTATAGGTTATAGCAGGAGCCAGGAGTACATAATATATTATATAGTGAGTGACCACCAGACACACAGTGCAGTTTATTTAATATATCCGTTCTCTGCCTGAAAAAAGCGATACACACAGTGACTCAGTCAGTCACATACCATATCTGTGTGCACTGCTCAGGCTCAGGCCAGTGTGCTGCATCATCTATATATATTATATATCTGTCTGACTGCTCAGCTCACACAGCTTATAATTGTGGGGGAGACTGGGGAGCACTACTGCAGTGCCAGTTATAGGTTATAGCAGGAGCCAGGAGTACATAATATTATATTAAAATTAAACAGTGCACACTTTTGCTGCAGGAGTGCCACTGCCAGTGTGACTAGTGACCAGTGACCTGACCACCAGTATATAATATTAGTAGTATACTATCTCTTTATCAACCAGTCTATATTAGCAGCAGACACAGTACAGTGCGGTAGTTCACGGCTGTGGCTACCTCTGTGTCGGCACTCGGCAGCCCGTCCATAATTGTATATACCAGTGACCTAACCGTGGTTTTTTTTTCTTTCTTTATACATACATACTAGTTACGAGTATACTATCTCTTTATCAACCAGTCTATATATTAGCAGCAGACACAGTACAGTGCGGTAGTTCACGGCTGTGGCTACCTCTGTGTCGGCACTCGGCAGCCCGTCCATAATTGTATATACCACCTAACCGTGGTTTTTTTTTCTTTCTTTATACATACATACTAGTTACGAGTATACTATCTCTTTATCAACCAGTCTATATATTAGCAGCAGACACAGTACAGTGCGGTAGTTCACGGCTGTGGCTACCTCTGTGTCGGCACTCGGCAGCCCGTCCATAATTGTATATACCACCTAACCGTGGTTTTTTTTTCTTTCTTTATACATACATACTAGTTACGAGTATACTATCTCTTTATCAACCAGTCTATATATTAGCAGCAGACACAGTACAGTGCGGTAGTTCACGGCTGTGGCTACCTCTGTGTCGGCACTCGGCAGCCCGTCCATAATTGTATACTAGTATCCAATCCATCCATCTCCATTGTTTACCTGAGGTGCCTTTTAGTTGTGCCTATTAAAATATGGAGAACAAAAATGTTGAGGTTCCAAAATTAGGGAAAGATCAAGATCCACTTCCACCTCGTGCTGAAGCTGCTGCCACTAGTCATGGCCGAGACGATGAAATGCCAGCAACGTCGTCTGCCAAGGCCGATGCCCAATGGCATAGTACAGAGCATGTCAAAACCAAAACACCAAATATCAGTAAAAAAAGGACTCCAAAACCTAAAATAAAATTGTCGGAGGAGAAGCGTAAACTTGCCAATATGCCATTTACCACACGGAGTGGCAAGGAACGGCTGAGGCCCTGGCCTATGTTCATGGCTAGTGGTTCAGCTTCACATGAGGATGGAAGCACTCAGCCTCTCGCTAGAAAACTGAAAAGACTCAAGCTGGCAAAAGCACCGCAAAGAACTGTGCGTTCTTTGAAATCCCAAATCCACAAGGAGAGTCCAATTGTGTCGGTTGCGATGCCTGACCTTCCCAACACTGGACGTGAAGAGCATGCGCCTTCCACCATTTGCACGCCCCCTGCAAGTGCTGGAAGGAGCACCCGCAGTCCAGTTCCTGATAGTCAGATTGAAGATGTCAGTGTTGAAGTACACCAGGATGAGGAGGATATGGGTGTTGCTGGCGCTGGGGAGGAAATTGACCAGGAGGATTCTGATGGTGAGGTGGTTTGTTTAAGTCAGGCACCCGGGGAGACACCTGTTGTCCGTGGGAGGAATATGGCCGTTGACATGCCAGGTGAAAATACCAAAAAAATCAGCTCTTCGGTGTGGAGGTATTTCACCAGAAATGCGGACAACAGGTGTCAAGCCGTGTGTTCCCTTTGTCAAGCTGTAATAAGTAGGGGTAAGGACGTTAACCACCTCGGAACATCCTCCCTTATACGTCACCTGCAGCGCATTCATAATAAGTCAGTGACAAGTTCAAAAACTTTGGGTGACAGCGGAAGCAGTCCACTGACCAGTAAATCCCTTCCTCTTGTAACCAAGCTCACGCAAACCACCCCACCAACTCCCTCAGTGTCAATTTCCTCCTTCCCCAGGAATGCCAATAGTCCTGCAGGCCATGTCACTGGCAATTCTGACGAGTCCTCTCCTGCCTGGGATTCCTCCGATGCATCCTTGCGTGTAACGCCTACTGCTGCTGGCGCTGCTGTTGTTGCCGCTGGGAGTCGATGGTCATCCCAGAGGGGAAGTCGTAAGCCCACTTGTACTACTTCCAGTAAGCAATTGACTGTTCAACAGTCCTTTGCGAGGAAGATGAAATATCACAGCAGTCATCCAACTGCAAAGCGGATAACTGAGTCCTTGACAACTATGTTGGTGTTAGACGTGCGTCTGGTATCCGCCGTTAGTTCACAGGGAACTAGACAATTTATTGAGGCAGTGTGCCCCCGTTACCAAATACCATCTAGGTTCCACTTCTCTAGGCAGGCGATACCGAGAATGTACACGGACGTCAGAAAAAGACTCACCAGTGTCCTAAAAAATGCAGTTGTACCCAATGTCCACTTAACCACGGACATGTGGACAAGTGGAGCAGGGCAGGGTCAGGACTATATGACTGTGACAGCCCACTGGGTAGATGTATGGACTCCCGCCGCAAGAACAGCAGCGGCGGCACCAGTAGCAGCATCTCGCAAACGCCAACTCTTTCCTAGGCAGGCTACGCTTTGTATCACCGCTTTCCAGAATACGCACACAGCTGAAAACCTCTTACGGCAACTGAGGAAGATCATCGCGGAATGGCTTACCCCAATTGGACTCTCCTGTGGATTTGTGGCATCGGACAACGCCAGCAATATTGTGTGTGCATTAAATATGGGCAAATTCCAGCACGTCCCATGTTTTGCACATACCTTGAATTTGGTGGTGCAGAATTTTTTAAAAAACGACAGGGGCGTGCAAGAGATGCTGTCGGTGGCCAGAAAAATTGCGGGACACTTTCGGCGTACAGGCACCACGTACAGAAGACTGGAGCACCACCAAAAACTACTGAACCTGCCCTGCCATCATCTGAAGCAAGAAGTGGTAACGAGGTGGAATTCAACCCTCTATATGCTTCAGAGGTTGGAGGAGCAGCAAAAGGCCATTCAAGCCTATACAATTGAGCACGATATAGTAGGTGGAATGCACCTGTCTCAAGTGCAGTGGAGAATGATTTCAACGTTGTGCAAGGTTCTGATGCCCTTTGAACTTGCCACACGTGAAGTCAGTTCAGACACTGCCAGCCTGAGTCAGGTCATTCCCCTCATCAGGCTTTTGCAGAAGAAGCTGGAGGCATTGAAGAAGGAGCTAAAAGGGAGCGATTCCGCTAGGCATGTGGGACTTGTGGATGCAGCCCTTAATTCGCTTAACAAGGATTCACGGGTGGTCAATCTGTTGAAATCAGAGCACTACATTTTGGCCACCGTGCTCGATCCTAGATTTAAAGCCTACCTTGGATCTCTCTTTCCGGCAGACACAGGTCTGCTGGGGTTGAAAGACCTGCTGGTGACAAAATTGTCAAGTCAAGCGGAACGCGACCTGTCAACATCTCCTCCTTCACATTCTCCCGCAACTGGGGGTGCGAGGAAAAGGCTCAGAATTCCGAGCCCACCCGCTGGCGGTGATGCAGGGCAGTCTGGAGCGACTGCTGATGCTGACATCTGGTCCGGACTGAAGGACCTGACAACGATTACGGACATGTCGTCTACTGTCACTGCATATGATTCTCTCAACATTGATAGAATGGTGGAGGATTATATGAGTGACCGCATCCAAGTAGGCACGTCACACAGTCCGTACTTATACTGGCAGGAAAAAGAGGCAATTTGGAGGCCCTTGCACAAACTGGCTTTATTCTACCTAAGTTGCCCTCCCACAAGTGTGTACTCCGAAAGAGTGTTTAGTGCCGCCGCTCACCTTGTCAGCAATCGGCGTACGAGGTTACATCCAGAAAATGTGGAGAAGATGATGTTCATTAAAATGAATTATAATCAATTCCTCCGCGGAGACATTGACCAGCAGCAATTGCCTCCACAAAGTACACAGGGAGCTGAGATGGTGGATTCCAGTGGGGACGAATTGATAATCTGTGAGGAGGGGGATGTACACGGTGATATATCGGAGGGTGAAGATGAGGTGGACATCTTGCCTCTGTAGAGCCAGTTTGTGCAAGGAGAGATTAATTGCTTCTTTTTTGGGGGGGGTCCAAACCAACCCGTCATATCAGTCACAGTCGTGTGGCAGACCCTGTCACTGAAATGATGGGTTGGTTAAAGTGTGCATGTCCTGTTTTGTTTATACAACATAAGGGTGGGTGGGAGGGCCCAAGGACAATTCCATCTTGCACCTCTTTTTTCTTTTCTTTTTCTTTGCATCATGTGCTGATTGGGGAGGGTTTTTTGGAAGGGACATCCTGCGTGACACTGCAGTGCCACTCCTAGATGGGCCCGGTGTTTGTGTCGGCCACTAGGGTCGCTAATCTTACTCACACAGTCAGCTACCTCATTGCGCCTCTTTTTTTCTTTGCGTCATGTGCTGTTTGGGGAGGGTTTTTTGGAAGGGACATCCTGCGTGACACTGCAGTGCCACTCCTAGATGGGCCCGGTGTTTGTGTCGGCCACTAGGGTCGCTAATCTTACTCACACAGTCAGCTACCTCATTGCGCCTCTTTTTTTCTTTGCGTCATGTGCTGTTTGGGGAGGGTTTTTTGGAAGGGACATCCTGCGTGACACTGCAGTGCCACTCCTAGATGGGCCCGGTGTTTGTGTCGGCCACTAGGGTCGCTAATCTTACTCACACAGTCGGCTACCTCATTGCGCCTCTTTTTTTCTTTGCGTCATGTGCTGTTTGGGGAGGGTTTTTTGGAAGGGACATCCTGCGTGACACTGCAGTGCCACTCCTAGATGTGCCCGGTGTTTGTGTCGGCCACTAGGGTCGCTAATCTTACTCACACAGCTACCTCATTGCGCCTCTTTTTTTCTTTGCGTCATGTGCTGTTTGGGGAGGGTTTTTTGGAAGGGCCATCCTGCGTGACACTGCAGTGCCACTCCTAGATGGGCCCGGTGTTTGTGTCGGCCACTAGGGTCGCTAATCTTACTCACACAGCTACCTCATTGCGCCTCTTTTTTTCTTTGCGTCATGTGCTGTTTGGGGAGGGTTTTTTGGAAGGGACATCCTGCGTGACACTGCAGTGCCACTCCTAGATGGGCCCGGTGTTTGTGTCGGCCACTAGGGTCGCTAATCTTACTCACACAGTCAGCTACCTCATTGCGCCTCTTTTTTTCTTTGCGTCATGTGCTGTTTGGGGAGGGTTTTTTGGAAGGGCCATCCTGCGTGACACTGCAGTGCCACTCCTAGATGGGCCCGGTGTTTGTGTCGGCCACTAGGGTCGCTAATCTTACTCACACAGCTACCTCATTGCGCCTCTTTTTTTCTTTGCGTCATGTGCTGTTTGGGGAGGGTTTTTTGGAAGGGCCATCCTGCGTGACACTGCAGTGCCACTCCTAGATGGGCCCGGTGTTTGTGTCGGCCACTAGGGTCGCTAATCTTACTCACACAGCTACCTCATTGCGCCTCTTTTTTTCTTTGTGTCATGTGCTGTTTGGGGAGGGTTTTTTGGAATGGACATCCTGCGTGACACTGCAGTGCCACTCCTAGATGGGCCCGGTGTTTGTGTCGGCCACTAGGGTCGCTTATCTTACTCACACAGCGACCTCGGTGCAAATTTTAGGACTAAAAATAATATTGTGAGGTGTGAGGTATTCAGAATAGACTGAAAATGAGTGTAAATTATGGTTTTTGAGGTTAATAATACTTTGGGATCAAAATGACCCCCAAATTCTATGATTTAAGCTGTTTTTTAGTGTTTTTGGAAAAAAACACCCGAATCCAAAACACACCCGAATCCGACAAAAAAAATTCGGTGAGGTTTTGCCAAAACGCGTTCGAACCCAAAACACGGCCGCGGAACCGAACCCAAAACCAAAACACAAAACCCGAAAAATTTCAGGCGCTCATCTCTAATTTTAACACCGTCATTAGGCTAAAAGATAGGGAAGTCACAAAGATGACCCTGGGCTATGATTCCAATTTTTTAGTTAGCATGATTAGAGAGGCTGGTCTGGTCGATGTGCATGTTCGCCATTTCCCAGACCTCACTGGTTTCACCTATCATTGTGGTAGCCGTAGGTCTAGGATAGATAGGTTTTTTGTTAAGGAGTCCTCGAAAACTTTGCCTCCTGAGACAAAGCCAGTAGAGTTCTCCGACCACGTTTTTCTGTGTGTTGCTTTGAACGTCTCAGAAACCCCTCAGAAAGGGTGGGGCCTTTGGCGTTTGAATTCCGGGCTCCTGAAGGAGGAGTGTTATGAGCCACGGCTGTGGCTCATTCATATGTTTCATTTTGGTTATGTATTTTATGTTATACTTCTGTTTATGTTCCCCGTGGGTGTCATGGGGTGCTCGGAGCTCACCCTTAAGGAGAGGATACTGTTATGAACCACAGGTAGTGGTTCATTCCTATTTTATGTTTTAGTTCTCTTGCAGGCCAGGATTTCCCTTTGCTCTGGTTTAGAAGATTATTGTTTTTCTGTCAGTGGTGAGTCTGTGTAATTGCAGCCTGTTTCCATGTGGTTGGCCTCACCTGTCTGCTAATTGCATCTTGTCAGTTTGGAGTCATGCAACAGGGCAGCTGCACGACATAATTAATTAGGCCTCTCTGTTATATGCTGGCTCAGTGCAATTCACAGACGCTGGTGATATTTCTAGGTTTCCAGTCTTCCAGAGTGTTTGAGTTCTGAGCTTGTTCCTGCCAATTCCTGAGCTCCTGTCTGGCAGTGTCTGACTAGCTGCTTCCTGTGTCGATTCCTGTGTCCGTTCCCGTGTCCTGCCGTGAAGCATTCCTGTCCTGAAGTCCTGTGGCTTTGCCTGTGCCTGGTCGAGTTTCTAGCTTCTTGGTGTCCACTGGTCTGTCGTTTGGGATTCTGCCTGTCCTCCAGTTCTGAGAGTCTGTGTCGGCAGCATTGGGGGTTCCTGTCCGTTTGCCAGTATTTGTACCAATTCCATGAGTAGCGGCTTTGCCGTGTCCGTCGGCCTAGGCCGCTGTATTCCTTGGTTGTATCTGTCACTGGTGTTTTGCAGAGGGTTCTGCTTATGCTGTCACCGCCGGTACACAAAAGTATTGTGTCGGCGTGTGGTCAGCATTTCCTTTGTTGTTCTTTTTCTTTGGCGGCAAGCCGCACATACATTTAGTTTTAGGCTAGTTAGTAGCCCCTGGCTTTGGTTGTTTCAGTTAGAGGGCCCCTTGTTATTACCCTGTCTCAGTTTCCACTTTGTTTCTCTTTAAGACCTGAGGGGGCATCGGAGTTGGGCAGACCTAATCCGCCCTTCAAACGCGGCTGCCATGGGCCCAAGAAACCATAGTCCTGCAAGCGTGAATTGACAACACGGGTAAAACAACGGAGGTAGGGTGCCAGGGGCTATTCCCGTTCCATTTCACCAAATCCAGTATTACGTCCTGGTGCTCTGGACTCACTTCATAACATCTCCCTTGTTCTGAGCACCAGGAACCTAACAAGCAGGGAGTTAGACAGTCCTTTAGAGACTTTTTTCAACTGCAGGAAACACTTCTGGAGGCTGGTTGGAGTAGATCTGAGTGGTGGGAGGAGTGTAAAAAGAGGACTCAAAGGTTTTTTCAAAGGCTGGTAGCCAGGAGAAACTTGACAAAAAGATGTATCTACCAGAGCCTGAGAAAGGAACTAGATTTCTTGATCTCTGGGCGTGGGGATTGTGGGGAAATCTCCCGGGTGAAGGCTCAGATGAGAGAATATCAGTATGATCGTCTGGCTTCTTTGATTTTGGAGAGGGATTATGGAAAATATCACTCGCCTGATCCCTACCAGAGTTGCAGAAAATCAGTTGATTTGAGGGAGGTCCGGGGCCTGTTTGATGACCAGGGTACTCTTCATGGAGACAGGGAGGGTATTTTGGGAGTCATCAGGTCTTATTACTCCGACCTTTTGTCTGAGCAGCCACTCATTAGAGAGAGGATGGATCGGTTCCTGGGGAGACACCTGGGCTTGAGCAGCTTGATCCTTCTTTTGACTCTTTGGGTTATGATGTGACAGTGGAGGAGGTCAAGAAGGCTACAGACGGTTTGTCTATAAAAAAATCTCCAGGCCCAGATGGGTTAACATCTGAATTTTTTAAAGTTTTCGCAGACATCTTGGCTCCTCGTCTTGTAGAGGTATTTAATGAAAGCCTGGGTGAGGGAGTGCTCCCTCCCTCTATGAGATCCTCTGCTCTCATATTATTGTCTAAAGGTAAGGACCCAGCCCGTATTGAGAATTGGCGCCCCATCGCTCTTCTCAATACGGACAGAAAGATTCTGGCAAAAGTGCTCTTTAATCGCCTGATGGAAGTTTCCGGGTGTCACGATCCGGGTATCTGGACGCCATTTCTTACCCATCAGATGCCTCCTAAGGCTGGCTCAGCGCTCCAGGACCGGATCCCATCTGTTATCCTAATGTTCACATTCCTGCATCCTCTCCTGTCTCTCTGAGACGCTGTCACAGTAACGCCTTATTACATCTGGCATGGCGTCTCCCGCGGCCTCCGCCGCCGTCCCTGAGCTTCTGCATGCAGAGTGTCAGAGTGGCGATTACGTCAGCCGCGGCCTCCGCTGTGTCCGCGTGGTTGGATGTGCACTTGTCAGCCTGGCGTCTCCTGTCTCCAGTGGCCGGCACCGCCATTACTGTTTTCATTACCACATGGATTACAAACCAAACTTCCCTCCAAGTGTCTGCATGGGCGCAGCCATCTTGGATTCTGTCAGCTGATCATTTCCTCCAATCTGTTGTCAGTATTGTTAATCTGCATAATTGCCTAGCCAATCCCTTCCTTGCTGCAGGTATAAATACACTGTGCCTGAGCAAGGAAGGCGTCAGTGCTTTGGTTGTCAAACCTAGTTCCTGTTTGTCTCTCTCCTGTGATTGTCTTCCAGGTTCCAGCTCCTGTCTCAAGACTTCCACCATAGAGACCCGCACCAGCATTCCACCTGCGGTGTAGCCTGACTCTCCAATCCATTGTGGATTCATCTGTTTCCAGCTACAACATTACCTGCTTCCAGCTCAGCTTCCAGCAGAGTACAGCTTCCCTTAAAGGGCCGGTGTCCTTTCTACACTTTACCACTCTCCACCGGTATTATTATTTCTCCGCTCTCAAGTTCTACATTTCAGTTCATATTTCATCGCTCCCAAGTTCATTTATTATTTAACTGGTTCCAGCCAGTATCCACTCCGTGCTAACAACAGTCTGGTTCCAGCCAGTATCCACAGCAGCTGTTTTACCTTCAGCAACCCAGCTTTTCCTGGAACACCAGCTGGCACAATCCAGGGTTATCTCCATTGCTACAGTCGGGCCTGGTAAGGACTTTCCATCTAGAAGATCATAAGAACTATCTCACACTACCAGTGCCCTGTGGCTCCTGCCATCCTGTAGTACCCAGGAACTGTATTTATTATTTGCTGACTCTTACGTTTTCTTTTACTGCTGCTGTGTTGCGGAGTTGTCATAATAAACATCATTGACTTTTATCCAAGTTGTCGTGGTCACGCCTTCGGGCAGTTATTATTCATGTTACTTACATGTCCAGGGGTCTGATACAACCTCCCAGGTTCCGGTACATCTCAGCCCCTACAACTGAGGCTGCCTCCCGTCAGCTCAGGCCCTCAGTTGTGACAGTAAGCACTGACCTAATGAATCCAGCCGGAGACCAGGATCAAGCGGCCAGGCCGATGCAAGAACTGGCAGCCCGACTAGAACATCAGGAGGCTGCACAGGGCCACATCATCCGCTGTCTCCAGGATCTCTCTACTCGGCTGGATGGGATTCAGACAACTCTCCGTGGATCAGGCGCATCTGGTGCGTCAACCACAGTGACTCCAGCTATAACCCCACCCACCTTACCCATTTCTGCTCCACGTCTTCATCTTCCAACGCCAGCAAAATTTGACGGATCTCCAAGATTCTGCAGGGGATTTCTCAACCAGTGTGAGATTCAGTTTGAGCTACAACCTGGCAATTTTCCCAGTGACCGTACAAAAATTGCCTACATCATCTCTCTTCTCAGTGGCTCCGCCCTTGACTGGGCATCACCGTTATGGGAGAGGTCCGACACCCTGCTATCTTCTTACACTGCATTCGTGTCAACATTCAGGCGCATCTTCGACGAGCCAGGCCGGGTAACCTCAGCTTCATCCGAGATTCTCCGTTTACGCCAGGGGTCACGTACTGTAGGACAATATCTGATACAGTTCCAGATCCTGGCATCCGAACTGGCATGGAACGACGAGGCCCTGTATGCTGCATTCTGGCATGGCTTATCTGAGCTTATTAAAGATGAGTTAGCTACCAGAGACTTACCTTCTAAGTTAGATGAGCTAATCTCACTCTGCACGAAAGTTGATTTACGTTTCAGAGAGAGAGAGCAACTGAGCGTGGAAGATCATCTGCTCCAAAATCTTCTGCTCCTCCTCCTCGTCAACTGTCACCATCTAAAGATGAGCCCATGCAAATTGGCCGTTCCCGTTTAACTCCTGCTGAGCGCCGAAGACGTCTCTCTGAGTCTCTTTGTCTTTACTGTGCAGCTCCGTCTCACACCATCAATGCCTGTCCCGAACGTCCGGGAAAACTCCAAACCCTAGCTCGCCCAGGAGAGGGCCGGCTAGGAGTAATGATCTCCTCTCCATCTCCTCATGATTGTAATCTCCCAGTCTCGCTTCAAGTTGCTCAACGTTATCGGAACGTCATTGCTCTCCTTGATTCCGGAGCAGCTGGGAACTTTATTACTGAAGCCTATGTTAAACGGTGGTCCCTACCCACCGAGAGACTTCCTTCCTCCTTTTCCTTAACTGCCGTGGATGGCAGTAAAATTTTTGATACTGTTATTGCTCTAAGGACTCTACCAGTTCGTCTGAGAGTGGGAGTTCTTCATTCCGAACTTATTTCACTTTTAGTGTTTCCAAGAGCCACACATCCTGTGGTCCTGGGCCTTCCATGGCTCCGTCTTCACAATCCTACAATTGATTGGACGACTACGCAAATCCTGGCATGGGGTTCCTCCTGTGCAGAGACATGTTTGTTTAAAGTATTGCCTGTCTGTTCTTCCTCCCCCAGGTCGTCTGATGTTCCACCTCCTCCATATCAAGATTTCACGGATGTGTTCAGTAAAGCTTCTGCTGATATCCTTCCTCCTCATAGAGAATGGGACTGCCCGATTGATCTCGTTCCAGGGAAGGTTCCACCTCGAGGCCGAACTTATCCGTTGTCTCTGCCTGAGACGCATTCTATGGAGGAATACATTAAAGAGAACCTAGCAAAGGGGTTCATTCGACCTTCTTCTTCCCCAGCCGGCGCAGGCTTCTTTTTTGTAAAAAAGAAAGATGGTGGTCTGCGGCCGTGCATCGACTACAGAGGTTTGAACGACATTACCATCAAGAACCGTTATCCTTTACCCCTGATTACTGAGCTCTTTGACAGAGTTAGCGGAGCTACCATCTTTACAAAGCTGGACTTGCGAGGTGCATACAATCTCATCCGGATCCGTGAGGGTGACGAGTGGAAGACCGCCTTTAACACCCGTGACGGACATTATGAGTACCTCGTCATGCCCTTCGGATTGAGCAATGCTCCAGCTGTCTTCCAGCATTTTGTCAATGAGATTTTCAGAGACATTCTATACCGTCATGTCGTGGTCTATCTAGACGATATCCTCATTTTTGCCAACGATTTAGAGGAACATCGTTTTTGGGTTAAAGAGGTTCTGTCCCGTCTCCGTGTCAATCATCTCTATTGCAAATTAGAAAAATGCGTCTTTGAAGTCAAGTCCATTCCGTTTCTAGGGTACATTGTGTCCGGTTCCGGACTAGAGATGGATCCTGAGAAACTACAAGCAATTCAGAATTGGCCGGTACCCTTAACCCTCAAAGGGGTCCAGAGGTTCTTAGGGTTCGCCAATTATTACCGAAAGTTTATACGAGACTTTTCCACCATTGTGGCGCCTATTACTGCTTTCACCAAGAAGGGTGCTAACCCGTCCAAGTGGTCTGAAGAAGCCATGCAAGCTTTTCATCTTTTAAAACAGAGGTTCATCTCTGCGCCTGTCCTGAAACAGCCTGACATCGACTCTCCTTTCATCCTAGAGGTGGATGCCTCCTCCGTTGGAGTAGGAGCGGTGTTATCTCAGAGGGCTAAAGATGGCCATTTACATCCTTGCAGTTTCTTCTCCCGGAAGTTCTCCCCAGCTGAGCGCAACTATGCCATTGGCGACCAGGAGTTGCTAGCCATCAAGCTCGCTCTAGAAGAGTGGAGGTATCTGTTGGAGGGAGCTTCTCATTTAATCACCATACTTACAGACCACAAGAACCTTTTATACCTGAAGGGCGCACAATGTCTCAACCCTCGTCAGGCCAGATGGGCACTTTTCTTTTCCAGGTTCGACTTTAAACTCCAGTTCTGTCCGGGCTCTCAGAATCGCAAGGCCGATGCCCTTTCCCGCTCATGGGAGCAAGAAAATGAGTCAGAGTCTTCAGACAAGCATCCTATTATAAATCCGTTGGCATTCTCCACGGTAGGGATGGACTCTACGCCCCCATCAGGGAAAAGTTTTGTGAAGCCGATGCTAAGGAAGAAGCTCATGCATTGGGCCCATGCTTCCCGTTTTGCCGGACATACAGGTATCCAAAAAACCCTGGAGTTTATCTCTAGGTCCTATTGGTGGCCAACTCTGAAAAAGGACGTCTTGGAGTTTATTGCATCTTGCCCAAAGTGTGCCCAACATAAAGTATCCCGCCAGTCGCCTGCGGGGCAACTGGTTCCACTATCCGTTCCCCGTCGACCATGGACCCACTTGTCGATGGATTTCATTACAGACTTACCCATGTGCAACAAGTTCAATACCATCTGGGTGGTAGTTGACCGGTTCACCAAGATGGCACACTTCATTCCTCTCACCGGTCTCCGTCAGCTTCCAAGTTGGCTCAAGTATTCATACAAGAGATCTTCCGACTCCACGGTCTTCCTGAAGAAATTATCTCAGATCGAGGAGTTCAATTCACAGCCAAATTCTGGCGAAGTTTATGTCAAGTCCTCCAAGTCAAGCTAAAGTTTTCCACGGCTTACCATCCTCAGACCAATGGTCAAACCGAGAGGGTGAATCAGGACTTGGAGGCCTTCCTCCGCATCTATGTGTCCTCCTCTCAAGATGACTGGGTTCAATTACTTCCCTGGGCCGAGTTCTGTCATAACAACCAGTATCATTCTTCATCTGCTTCAACACCATTCTTCACTAACTTTGGATTCCACCCTAAAGTTCCTGAGTTCCAACCGCTTCCAGCAACTTCTGTTCCCGCAGTGGATATCACCTTGCATCAGTTTGCCAATATCTGGAAGAGCGTACGATCAGCTCTGCTCAAGGCATCGTTCAGGTACAAGAAGTTTGCGGATAAGAAGCGTCGAGCAGTTCCTGCTCTCAAGGTGGGTGATCGGGTATGGTTATCCACGAAGAATTTGAGGTTAAGAGTTCCCAGTATGAAGTTTGCACCTCGCTATATCGGTCCTTTCAAGATTGAACAAGTCATCAATCCTGTTGCTTACAGTCTCCAGTTGCCTCCCTTCTTAAAAATACCCAGGACATTCCATGTTTCCCTGTTGAAACCGCTGATCTTGAATCTGTTTCATTCCTCACTTCCTCCAACTCCGAAAGTCCAAACTCAACGAGGCGTTGAGTATGAAGTGGCCAAGATCCTGGACTCACGTCACCGTTACGGTCAACTACAATATCTTATTGACTGGAAGGGTTATGGTCCTGAGGAACGTTCATGGACCAATGCTTCTGATGTCCATGCTCCTGCCTTGGTCCGGAGATTCCATTCCAAGTTTCCTCAAAAGCCAAAGAAGTGTCCTGGGGCCACTCCTAAAGGGGGGGGTGCTGTCACGATCCGGGTATCTGGACGCCATTTCTTACCCATCAGATGCCTCCTAAGGCTGGCTCAGCGCTCCAGGACCGGATCCCATCTGTTATCCTAATGTTCACATTCCTGCATCCTCTCCTGTCTCTCTGAGACGCTGTCACAGTAACGCCTTATTACATCTGGCATGGCGTCTCCCGCGGCCTCCGCCGCCGTCCCTGAGCTTCTGCATGCAGAGTGTCAGAGTGGCGATTACGTCAGCCGCGGCCTCCGCTGTGTCCGCGTGGTTGGATGTGCACTTGTCAGCCTGGCGTCTCCTGTCTCCAGTGGCCGGCGCCGCCATTACTGTTTTCATTACCACATGGATTACAAACCAAACTTCCCTCCAAGTGTCTGCATGGGCGCAGCCATCTTGGATTCTGTCAGCTGATCATTTCCTCCAATCTGTTGTCAGTATTGTTAATCTGCATAATTGCCTAGCCAATCCCTTCCTTGCTGCAGGTATAAATACACTGTGCCTGAGCAAGGAAGGCGTCAGTGCTTTGGTTGTCAAACCTAGTTCCTGTTTGTCTCTCTCCTGTGATTGTCTTCCAGGTTCCAGCTCCTGTCTCAAGACTTCCACCATAGAGACCCGCACCAGCATTCCACCTGCGGTGTAGCCTGACTCTCCAATCCATTGTGGATTCATCTGTTTCCAGCTACAACATTACCTGCTTCCAGCTCAGCTTCCAGCAGAGTACAGCTTCCCTTAAAGGGCCGGTGTCCTTTCTACACTTTACCACTCTCCACCGGTATTATTATTTCTCCGCTCTCAAGTTCTACATTTCAGTTCATATTTCATCGCTCCCAAGTTCATTTATTATTTAACTGGTTCCAGCCAGTATCCACTCCGTGCTAACAACAGTCTGGTTCCAGCCAGTATCCACAGCAGCTGTTTTACCTTCAGCAACCCAGCTTTTCCTGGAACACCAGCTGGCACAATCCTGGGTTATCTCCATTGCTACAGTCGGGCCTGGTAAGGACTTTCCATCTAGAAGATCATAAGAACTATCTCACACTACCAGTGCCCTGTGGCTCCTGCCATCCTGTAGTACCCAGGAACTGTATTTATTATTTGCTGACTTTTACGTTTTCTTTTACTGCTGCTGTGTTGCGGAGTTGTCATAATAAACATCATTGACTTTTATCCAAGTTGTCGTGGTCACGCCTTCGGGCAGTTATTATTCATGTTACTTACATGTCCAGGGGTCTGATACAACCTCCCAGGTTCCGGTACATCTCAGCCCCTACAACTGAGGCTGCCTCCCGTCAGCTCAGGCCCTCAGTTGTGACACCGGGCTGTTACTTTCCCCGTCTCAGCATTACACTGTAAATGGTCGAAGCACCTTTAGTGCTGTCCTTGGCATCCGGGAGGCCGTGGAGCAATGTCGTGCTGAAAAATAGGGTAAGTATTTGCTGGCATTGGACCAGTCCAAGGCTTTTGACCGGGTTAATCATCAGTACCTGTGGGCTGTGCTGGAAAGGTATGGTTTTCCAGTAAGGTTGGTAGATTGGCTACGTGTCATTTACAATCAGGCTGAGAGCTTCCCGCTTGTCAATGGTTGAGTTGTGCCCACATTTTCGGTTGACTCAGGTGTACGTCAGGGGTGTCCCCTGAGCCCCCTTCTGTACGTATTCGCAATTGACCCCTTTGTGCGGAGGATTGAGTGCGGTACTGTTGCAGGGGTGCAGCTGGGCCCTCTGCTACCACTGAGGGTGGCGGCCTACGCGGATGACGTTACTGTGGTCGTGTCGTCTGTGGCAGAGGCGCGTGACATGGAACGTCTTATCTGCGAGTATTCTGAGGCTTCGTGCTCCATGATCAATCAGGACAAGTGTGAAGCTTTCTGGATGGGGGAGGAAGGTGACGAGTTTGCCCTTCCGGATAGTCTCCCCCGCGCCAGTCCAGAGATAAAAGTTCTAGGTATTAAATTTGGCCGTGGTGATTATGCCACTCAAAATTGGGATAAGAGGCTAGAAGATGCTACTAGAAAGGTGCAGTCCTGGAGAGGGTGGCAGCTCTCTTTCAGGGAAAGGGTTGATTTGTGCAAAACCTACTTGGTTCCGCTTTTCTTGTATGTCAGTTATGTGTGCTTTTTGCCACAATCTTTGTGGACCAGGATGTATTGGTCGAAGCACCATCTTCCTGATGTTATGGGGTAATAGAATGAATCTGGTCAAGAGAGGGATTACCTACAGATCGAGGGAACAAGGGGCAGGGACGTGCAGTCAGGGGAGGCAGGGGAGGCAGTGCCTAACCTGTCATTTAATGATTAAAATATTACAAAGAACATATTTTTAACACATATTCTGTGTTATGAATATCTCTTTTGTATTATTGTAATAAATTTTGATTTGCAAATACAGCCAGTTTTGTTTGTGAGGCAGTGAGAGCGCTGCCTCACACTTACAATACTGAAGGAGCTGAAGCCGTGAGTGGGCAGGGGGCGGGGACAAGCTACGGGCTGTAAAAGCCCATTGAAAAAAGCATTACAGGCGGCACTAGTATAAGTGCCTCAGCCAGGGCCGGCCACTGGAGGGCGCTGCAGGAAGCCCAGGAAGCTAATGACGCGACAATGCCTCAGAGGAGCCAGGACCGGGACAGAAGGAAGAAGACAGCCATTCTCAGTAAGTACACCGAAGTACCGGCTGCCAGTACCTGTATTCTGGCATTGCCCGAATATTTAATATTAGAGATGGAGACAGGCAGCTGTGCACTGTTTCCATCTCAGAAAAAGCCGCGATCGCGTTCACGGAGCGGCACCAGCAACAGAGCTCTGTAGATCCCTGCATACAGGATGTCTGGAGGGAGCTGCTGGTTGTGCACGCAGCTCCCTCTGTCCTCGGGCTCACAGTTTCAAAGTCAAGTATCCATGGAGGCAGTGTAATAATGTTAACGAGGAAGGATTGGTGTGGGGGAGTATTAATGTTCTCTAGGCGTCTAAGGGGGTATTGGGCTGTGGGGGTGTACTAAAGTGTCACTAGGAGGGGGTGTTGGGGTGTAGTGAAATGTCTTTAGGATGGGGTGTTGAACTGTGGGGTTGTATTTATGTTTGCTAGGAGGGAATAATGTGTGGGACAGTATTAAATGTTCTCTAGGAGAGTTACTGTGGAATGTAGGTGTATTAATGCCATCTGGGGTGGCAATATATTATTGTTGTCTGGGTATGGGGGTGTCTATTAATGTTATCTTGGCGTGGCCAAACTGTGCCCCCCACGAAAACGCACAGCAGCGATCGGGATGGAATGACCCCCATAGTGTGTGTGTTATCCAGGGGGCTTTGTGGAAGAATCACTGCACTTTCCAGCATAAGGTACAGCACTGGTACAATGTTTCTCCGGGTGTAGTATGGCTGACCGGCGGCCAGGAGACCGCCGGTCAGCTTACCGACGCCGGGATCCCGGTGGGGAGGGGCGAGTGCAGCAAGTCCCTTGCGGGCTCGGTGGTGACCGGGTTCTATTCCCACTCTATGGGTGTCGTGGTCACCCACGAGTGGAAATAGTCCCTGTTGGTCGGCATGCCGACCATCGGGATAGTGAGGGGTCGGGATGCTGGAGGAGGTCATGTGACTGTCGGTCTCCCGACCGCCGGTCACATAAATACCACCCTGTTTCTCCTATAGTATCTGGCTTCAAGTGACACATTGTGATTTATTTGTGATTTTGTTTTTAATTTGTATGTATGTTCTATATATTAAAGGTTATATCTATTTTTTTTTAACACTGCTGGAACCATCAGAATGCTGTTTTTCTTCAAGCGCAGCCTTTTCTGAAGTGTAATTTACTTGTAGTTTTATAAACCATACAGACGGTTTATTTTTCTGAGACGGCTACTGGATTATACGCTAAGATTATTGAGCGAATAGATTCTTTTCTCTGTCTGCCTGTATGTTAATTTTCCAGCATGGGGCTGATAGTATTGTCATACTTAAGTGAAGGGTTTCTCCCCGCAGCTCAGTGCTCGGATCCCCACAGGCATGGCAGCTAATGCACTGCTGCAGTCTGCTCTTGTACCGCTGAGAGCCTCAGGGGAGTGACCAGATGTCAGCTGCATTAGGGGTTGTCCTTCCGGCACTTACCTGACTGTAGTGGGAGATGCGAGTAACTGGCCATTCTCAGATGAAAATTATACCTGTCCCACTTCATGTCATGCTGCAGCTGGCTGAGGAACTAGAAGTCCCAGCACACTTTGACTCTGGTTGGACACACCATATATATACCATATTTGCCGGCGTATAAGACGACTGGGCGTATAAGACGACCCCCAACATTTCCACTCAAAACATAGTTTGTTATATACTCGCCGTATAAGACTACCCCCTTCCACACACACCAAATAAAACGTAAAAGAACATCAGATTTGTGACATACTGTATATTATGACCTGATAAGAGATTTGGATAGGGAGTATTTATCAAGGTATGCATAAGAAGGGGGGAGGGGGCGAGGAGAAAGTTGTAAAATGTATAAAAGTATACCCCTGTGTGCATTTATTGTTACCGGTTTCACATGAGTGCCATTAGTATTAGTATTAGTGCCATTACAGTACCTGTCATTGTCACCACTGTACGGCCACAACGCGACTGCAGCGCCTCCGGCCACTCCCTGCATCTCCCTGTAATTGGCACTAGTGACCCGCCGCGGCCGCACTGGATATCGCGCGATACTGGATGGTGAGTAGAATGAGGTGGGCGGGCATCGGGAGGCCACTATGGGCACCGGGCGAGTATCGGAAGGCCACTATGGCAGCTATGTCTATCCCAACTGAAGTGCACCCGGCGTATAAGACGACCCCCCCACTTGGAGGCATGTTTTTCAGGGCAAAAAAGTAGTCTTATACGCCAGCAAATACTGTATATATTCACTGACGTGCGGTGGGGTGAGGCAGGTGAGGCAGGTGAGGCAGAGCCTTTCCTGTCATACTTACATTTGTACCAGACTTTTGATTGTATAAAGTATATGAAAAATACAAAGAATATGTTTGAAATATCTTCTTTGCATTATTCTAATCATTTTTATAGCCAAAACTCTGGAGTAAAAAGTCTATGGCAGGTGAGGCAGTGCCTCCCCTGTGTATCTATTCCGCACATCTCTGATCAAAACTCGCCAAATTTCCAAGAGTTTATACTGCTGCACCTGTGTATAACGACCAGATGTACGCTTTGGCTCATATATTGCATGTAAATCTGGCTCTGGTGCTAGTCAGTGCCTCCTCAGCCTTTTAGCTCACCGCACGTCCCTGATATATATATATATATATATATATATATATATATGTGTGTGTGTGTGGAGTATGGTATGCCAGCGGCCTGGCTCCCAGCGACCAGCATACCAGCACCGGGATCCCGACCGCCGGCATACCGACAGCATGACGAATGCAAATGAGACCCTTGCGGGCTTGCTGTGCTCATCGCGCTACGTGCGCCACGCTATTTGTTCTCCCTCCAGGGGGGTTGTGGACCCCCAAGAGGGAGAAAAAGTGTCGGTAAGCCGGCTGTCGGGATTCCAGCGCCAGTATACTGTGCGCTGGGATCCTGACAGCCGGCAAACTGAAGACCACCTATATATATATATATATATATATATATATATATATATATATACACTCACACATACCTTCAGCTTCATATATATCGATATATACTGTACCCTCTAGCTCCATGCACACACATTTTTTGGGGGGGTCCCACTTTCAATTCCAATTCTGGGCTGACTGGTTTTGGGGTGTTTAATAAGATAGAAAGGGGACACCACACAGAGTGTTCCCCCCATTATGGCATTATCCCCCTCGCTAGTTCAGCCTCGTGCTGGCTATGGTTAAATAAGGGGGAACCTACTTTTTTTTTTTTTCTAAATTGGAGGGGGGGGGGGGGCGCAATTGTGCGTGAATCAGGAGTGCCTCACTGGCCACTGACTTCACCGCACGTCACTGACAAGGGGGACTGTGTATGGTCAACCCTGTAGTGTTTTTCGCTACAACTTTTTTAAAGCTAAATCTAGGGAGTTTGTTTCTAGAAACTCCCCTTCTATGGGTAGAAAGTTTTAGGGCCTGGGTGTCTCCCTTCCTCGGGTTATGGATGGATGGTGGCCGAGTAAAAACCTTTGGAATCCGGCATGGCTACCTCCCGATCTACGTTACACTGTGCTTGAAGATGACAAGGCTTTGGGGGCTGGAGGTGGGTGAAGTAAAAAACTTCTCTAGAAGGGAGTTGGAGAGAAGAATTTTACAGACTCACTTCTATGCTCCGCTGTCGTTAAGGGACTGCCCGGGCAGTGTCTGCTCAGATGGGTTGTCTCTGATTAATTCTCAGAGAATCCCACTGAAGTTCAGAGATATAGCCTGGCTTTCCTTCCAAGGGAGACTTTATGTGCGGGGTACCATATTTATATAATATATGCTGCAATTTACTTAATAAAAAAGATACCCACTTGTATTTTGCTTGGCCCAACACTGTTTTGGGCATGAAATACACTGGCAAAGTGGGCACAAACACCATAATTTACCATTTTGAATAAGTAGCTGTAGTTTTGCAAGGGTTAACCAGTCTTGGACCACACATTTGACACCTGAAATCAACAGAGGGTGGTCACTTACATATGACCCAGTTGTATTTTGCTTGGCCCAACGCTGTTTTGGGCATGAAATCCACTGGCAAAGTGGGCACAAACACCATTTTATAAATTGCCATTTTGAATAAGTAGCTGTAGTTTTGCAAGCGTTAACCAGTCTTGGGCCACAAATTTGACACCTGAAATCAACAGAATGTGGTCACTTACATATGACCCAGTTGTATTTTGCTTGGCCCAACGCTGTTTTGGGCATGAAATACACTTGCAAAGTGGACACACACACCATATTTTACCATTTTGAATAAGTAGCTGTAGTTTTGCAAAGGTTAACTAGTCTTGGGCCACAAATTTGACCCCCAAAAACAACAGATGGTGGTCACTTGCATGTGACCCACTTGTAATTTGCCTGGCCCAATGCTGTTTTGGGCATGAAATACACTGGCAAAGTGGGCACACACACCATTTTGTAAATTGCCATTTTGAATAAGTAGCTGTAGTTTTGTAAGGGTTAACTAGACTTGGGCCACAAATTTGACACCTGAAATCAACAATGCGTGGTCACTTACATATGACCCACTTGTACTTTGCTTGGCCCAACACTGTTTTGGGCATGAAATACACTGGCAAAGTGGGCTCACACACCATATTTTGCCATTTTGAATAAGTAGCTGTAGTTTTGCAAGGGTTAACCAGTCTTGGGCCACAAATTTGACCCCCAAAAATTACAGAGGGTGGTCACTTGCATGTGACCCACTTGTATTTTGCTTGGCCCAACGCTGTTTTGGGCATGAAATACACTGACAAAGTGTGCACACACCATATTTTACCATTTTGAATAAGTAGCTGTAGTTTTGCAAGGGTTAACCAGTCTTGGGCCACAAATTTGACACCTGAAATCAACAGAATGTGGTCACTTACATATGACCCAGTTGTATTTTGCTTGGCCTAATGCTGTTTTGGGCATGAAATACACTGGCAAGTGGGCACACACACCATATTTTACCATTTTGAATAAGTAGCTGTAGTTTTGCAAGGGTTAACTAGTCTTGGGCCACAAATTTGACCCCCAAAAACAACACATGGTGGTCACTTACATATGACCCACTTGTATTTTGCCTGGCCCAACGCTGGTTTGGGCATGAAATACACTGGCAAAGTGGGCACACACACCATTTTGTAACTTACCATTTTGAATAAGTAGCTGTAGTTTTGTAAGGTTTAACTAGTCTTGGGCCACAAATTTGACACCTGAAATCAACAATGCGTGGTCACTTACATATGACCCACTTGTACTTTGCTTGGCCCAATACTGTTTTGGGCATGAAATACACTGGCAAAGTGGGCACACACACCATATTTTGCCATTTTGAATAAGTAGCTGTAGTTTTGCAAGGGTTTACCAGTCTTGGGCCACAAATTTGACACCTGAAATCAACAGAGGGTGGTCACTTACATATGACCCACTTGTATTTTGCTTGGCCCAAAGCTGTTTTGGGCATGAAATCCACTGGCAAAGTGGGCACAAACACCATTTTATAAATTGCCATTTTGAATAAGTAGCTGTAGTTTTGCAAGGGTTAACTAGTCTTGGGCCACAAATTTGACACCTGAAATCAACAAAGCGTGGTCACTTACATATGACCCACTTGTACTTTGCTTGGCCCAACACTGTTTTGGGCATGAAATACATTGGCAAAGTGGGCGCAAACCCCATATTTTGTTCCTAGTTCCGAAACTGAATAGATCCTCCCTGCCCATTCTAAACCTCAAGTCTTTGAACAATTTTGTGAAGGTTTCCAAGTTCCGTATGGAAACCCTTCACTCTATTGTTCTGGCTTTGGAGCCCATGGACTATATGGTAGCTATGGACACACAGGAAACTTACCTACATATACCTATTGCCATATCGCATCAACAAAACCTGCGGTTTGCTATTGGCAACTTACATTATCAATTCCAGGCCTTACCTTTTTGCCTGACCACGGCTCCGCAAATCTTCAACAAGGTCATGGCGGTTATGACTGCCCTACTCCGCCGTTAGGGTATCAGGATCCCACCAGGTCTGGACGATTTGTTTATCCTGGGAAACTCCCCAGAGGTTCTCCTCCGTCATCTGGAACTGACGGTCCAATTTCTGCAAGCCCACGGGTGGCACATCAACTGGAAGAAATCCTCCCTGGTCCCTGCTCAGAGCATGGTGCACCTGGGGGCATTGTTGGACACACAACCAACGGTTGTTCTGGTCTCAGGAGAAGGTCCTGAAGCGTCAGGACAGTATACAATACTTCCTTTCTCGCCCATGAGTGTCGATACTCTCGGCGATGCAAGTACTAGGCCTCATGGTGTCGGCTTTGGACATGGTGGAGTATGCTCAGTTCCACTCTTGCCCTCTGCAGAAGCTAATCCTTGCCAAGTGGGACGGTCTGCCTCACCGGATCAGATCTCACATGATATCCTTGACTCCAGAGGTTCATCTGTCACTGACCTGGTGGCTACAGGACCAACAATTGAGCAGGGGTTGTCCCCTCTGGATCTCCAACTGGGTCCTTCTGACGACGGATGCCAGTCTGCGGGGTTGGGGTGCAGTGTTGGAACTACATTCTCTTCAGGGTCGGTGGACCATTGAGGAATCTCGCCTTTGTCCTCCAAAGAGCGGTATTTGGATGTGGTACGGGCTCTCCGTATCTACGTGAAGAGAACCGCTTCCCTTAGGAGATCGGATTCTCTATTTTGTTCTTTTTGGTTTTCATAAATGTGGCTGGCCTGCTAATAAGCAGAACTTGGCCAGATGGATTAGAATGGTGATTGCACAAGCTTATGTACAGGCTGGTCTTCCAGCTCCTGCAACTATCAAGGCCCATTCTACTCGGGCTGTTGGACCTTCTTGGGCGGCCTGCCGTGGCGCCTCCCTCGAAAAATTGTGCAAGGCGGCTACGTGGTCCTAAGTGAACACGTTCATTAGGTTCTATGCCTTTGATACTTCCGCCTCCCTGGATGCTTCCTTTGGATGCGGGTTTCTTGTGCCCGCTACACTGCATCCCCACCCATGAGGAACTGCTTTAGGACATCCCTGATGTTATTCCCTGTGGAATACTAGTGTACCCAGCTGCAGAAAAGGAGATTCATGGAAAGAACTTATCCTTTGTTAAATATCTTTAGGCGAGGTACACTGGATTCCACAGGGCACCCACCCTGACGCACTTAGCTTCTTTGGGTTTGTATGGCATTAGCCGCTGGTACCTTCTCCTGTTGTGAGAGTGTGGTTCTGTGTGGCTACTAACTGTTGTCGTATCTTTTACCTGCTACTGCATTGAACTGTTTAACAAAACTGAGCTCCTGTGCATGCAGGCGTGATTATAGAGGAGGCGGTGCAAGGCATCCTGGGAACAGTCAAAGCTTTAGCCTGTTGGTGCCTCGGATCAATATCCAACTCTATACCCCAATGTTATTCCCTACAGAATCCAGTGTACCTCGCAGAAAGAGATTTAACAAAGTTAAGTTCTGAAAATAAATCTCCTTATTATCAGATTCTTATATAGTGCAGCAAATTCCGTTGAACTTTACAGTTGTAAACAACTGTGAAAAAACAAAACTGGGTAAAAACAGACAGATATAAGGTAGGAAAAATGTACAAACAAAAAACTAGTTCACCCTTGCAAAACTACAGCTACTTATTCAAAATAGTAAAATATGGTGTGTGTGTGTGTGTGTGTGTGTGTGTGTGTGTGTGTGTGTGTGTGTGTGTGTGTGTGTGTGTGGGCCCACTTTGCCAGTGTATTTCATGCCCAAACCAGCGTTGGGCCAGGCAAAAAACAAGTGGGTCACATGCAAGTGACCACCCTCTGTTGTTTTCGGGGGTCAAATTTGTGGCCCAAGACTAGTTAACCCTTGCAAAACTACAGCTACTTTTTCAAAATGGTAAAATATGGTGTGTGTGCCCACTTTGCCAGTGTATTTCATACCCAAAACAGCGTTGGGCCAAGCAAAATACAAGTGGGTCATATGTAAGTGACCACCCTCTGTTGATTTCAGGTGTCAAATTTGTGGCCCAAGACTGGTTAACCCTTGCAAAACTACAGCTACTTATTCAAAATGGTAAAATATGGTGTGTGTACCCACTTTGCCAGTGTATTTCATGCCCAAACCAGCGTTGGGCCAAGCAAAATACAAGTGGATCATATGTAAGTGACGACTCTCTGTTGATTTCAGGGGTAAAATTTGTGACCCAAGACTCATTAACCCTTGCAAAACGAAATTTTCTGAATAAGAAGCTGGAGCTCGAATAAGAAGTGAATAAGAAGCTGACCAAATAAGAAGCTAACTTCAGCATCGTTACGTAAACACTCTTATTTAAAAAAGGGAACAAGAAAAATAATGTACTGTCACAAAACTTTTTCTCCCTCCACACCTCTCCCCTCTTAGGGGGTATATTTACTAAAGTGCCGGTGTACAGAAGTGGAGATGTTGCCCATAGCAACCAACCACATTCTAGCTATTATTTTTTGGATAAATAAGTAAATCTGATTGGTTTCTATGGGCAAAATCTTCACTTCTATATTCCCGTACTTTAATAAATATACTGTACCCCCTAATGTTTGCTTTCAAAACAGATTAATCCATTCCTGGAACATTACTTGTGACCTACTATAGGTGACAAATAATGTTCCCAGGAATGTAAGGAGGAAATGTTAAAATAAAAAAAATGTCACTCAGACAGAAGTGTTAATATTTACAATAAAATAAAATATTTTATATTTACTTGTTAATTTGTTCTTACTCATTGGGGTAAATTTACTAAGAATCGTATTTTCCCGTTTGAGGTCAAAGTTCAATCACGAATGACATTGAAAGTGTAAATATGCAACTTTTTGAATTGATTACGACTAATTTACTAAGCTGCCGTATTCTGCATTTTCGGTTTTTCCGATGTCGATGTCATTCGTTTTTTTAGGCAGTGTTTTACGTGAGTGACTTGTAAAACACTGCCGACTTTAATACAATGAATCTCGTCCGGATCTGAGAGATCCGTGCTGGGCTTCATTGTGCACCTTGTAAAAAAAAAAAAAAATGTTTAAACTTTTAAAAAAAATTGCGTGGGGTCCCCCCTCCTAAGCCAAACCAGCCTCGGGCTCTTTGAGCCGGTCCTGGTTGCAAAAATATGGGAAAAAAATTGACAGGGGTTCCCCCATATTTAAGCAACCAGCACCGGGCTCTGCGCCTGGTCCTGGTTCCAAAAATACAGGGGACAAAAAGCGTAGGGGTCCCCCGTATTTTTGAAACCAGCACCGGGCTCCACTAGCTGGACAGATAATGCCACAGCCGGAGGTCACTTTTATACAGCGGCCGTGGCATTAAATACCCAACTAGTCACCCCTGGCCGGGGTACCCTGGAAGAGTGGGAACCCCTTCAATCAAGGGCCCCCCCCCCTTCAGCCACCCAAGGGCCAGGGGTGAAGCCCAAAGCTGTCCCCCCCATCCAATGGGCTGCGGATGGGGGGCTGATAGCCTTTGTTGTAAGTTATGAATATTGTTTTTAGTAGCAGTACTACAAGTCCCAGCAAGCCTCCCCCGCAAGCTGGTACTTGGAGAACCACAAGTACCAGCATGCGGAGGAAAACCGGGCCCGCTGGTACCTGTAGTACTACTACTAAAAAAATACCCCAATAAAGACATAACACACACACACCTTGAAAGTATAACTTTAATGCATACATACACACCACCATATACTTACCTTATGTTCACACGAGGGTCGGTCCTCTTCTCCATGTAGAATCCATGGTGTACCTGTTGAAAAAATTCTACTCACCAAATCCAGTGTAGAGGGCTCCTCGGGTAATCCATTTGTAATCCACGTACTTGTAAAAATAAAAAAACGGACACCCGACCACGAACTGAAAGGGGCCCCATGTTTTTGGCTTAGTAAATTACCGAGATGACACTTTGAAGAAAAAACGGCATCTCGGTCAAAATCGTGACCTTAGTAAATATACCCCATTATGTGCAGTTTATGTAAAGTTTATACACAAAAGTCTAATTTTTTACTATTTACTTTCTTAAAGCTGCTGCTACTTATGTAGCATTTCTGCCTAAAGCTGTCTAAACCAGGCATGTCCAAACTGCGGCCCTCCAGCTGTTGTGAAACTACATATCCCAGCATGCCCTGACACAGTTTTGCTGTCAGAGAATGCTAAAGCTGTGTCAGGGCATGCTGGGATGTGTAGTTTCACAACAGCTGGAGGGCCGCAGTTTGGACATGCCTGGTCTAAACACTCGAGCGATGCGTACCCACCCAAAATGTTGGTAAAATGAGCCGACATATCGGCAGGGGAGGATTTAGGGGTGAAAGCATACCTCCCAACTGTCCCGATTTTCACGGGACAGTCCCGTTTTTTTGGGGACTGTCCCGCTGTCCCACCCGCTGGCTGCAGTGTCCCGCGGTGGTGGTGGGGGGGCAGTTGGCAGTTGAGAGGCTCCTGCACTCGCTGCTCTACTAAGCAGAGCAGCGGTGAATATACGCTGTGCGCATGCGCACAGCGTCTATTCTGTGGAGATAGGAGGAGAGGGGGCATGCCAGTGTGGCATACTGGAATGTTAGCAGATATTGAAAAGTTCCAAAAGCCATTTAATTCTTATCAGTGAGTGGGGGAATTTATGGCCCCAAAACCAGTTCTGGCAGACAATGCCACATGTAGGAGGTTACGACAGGAAGTGTAGGGGGTTTTTAGGACAAGGAAAAGACACAGGCTAGAATTCAGTTTGAGCTGAGGACTGAGATGGAGGGCACAGGCTAGTGTCCAGGAGAAACGCAGTCTGGGGACTGTGGAACAAGCATGGTACTCCACAGTCCCTGGCATTATGGAGCAGCATGTAAGTGCTGCTAGGAAGAGCAAAAGATATCCAGATTTGCAGTGTGAGAGCAGCAACAGCATGAGAAATCAGTGGAAGAAACAAAGGGGATCCCAACCTTCAGGGGTACCCAAGAAGCAGGACGGGAGGTGTGAGTCTTCGGGAGAGGACTATCTGGGTGACTGGTAGGAAACCACATTTGGCGGAAGGCCCCCAGTAATGTGTCCATGAGAGATTCCGTTTAGATAGAGCCCCTAGCAAATGGAGGAGAGCACACTGAAATGAATCTCAGTTTGCAGAAGCCGCACTGATTCCCAGAGACTGCGCTGGTATATACTGTACTGTAATGCTGTCACATCATTGTTAATGCTGTTATTGCCCGTGAAGCAAATGAAAGGATATGTAATCTGATGTAATCCATATGAATATTACCCTAAAGAGAGGAGAACAAGAAATCAAATGTTATTGTCGTGATAACCCTGTCTGAACTGTGAACTGGCAATCTTCCCTGTTTCGTGGGACTTAGGGGGGGGGGGGGAGTAGGAACCAACTTCTCAATTAGTTAATGGTTCTGCTTCCACTGACAAGACACCATTAGCTCCTGAAGGGTAAGCCTGGCCAGCGTTCACTCCCACAGCACTGCCGCCACCCCCTAACAGAGCCAGAGTCAGAAGGCTGGTGAGTATATTACCAGAGTCCTGCAGAAAGGGGATCCTCCGGTCATCGTTGGTGGCATACAGGTACACGCGCATCGCGCACCATGTCTCTCAGCACAAGGGTGCAGAGCACGCTCTGGGGGCATGTTTTAAAACGTTACTCTCACTGGCAAAAAGGGTACATACATGTACAGCCGCTGATGTGCCATCCCCAGCCAGTATAAATATTACATTGCTGAGGCTGAAGCGCGGGCTTCTCCTCAGACTTGCCAGAACACTCTCACTGGGTGCCATTTTCTCCTGCAGAAACTCCAGCGTGAAGCTCCTGAATGCTGTTTCTCCTCATGACAACATTGATACAAGTACAGGGTGTTATAGAAGGGGCAGAGAGTGTTCATTATAATTAGGTCTGTGGGCCTATTATTGGTATATGCGCTGTAAGTGGGTAATATTTCCACAATTCACAATAAGGCGCACTGTGTGGACTGGCAAATCTCTGTGTCTCTCTGACAGACTTTAGTGTGGGTCTGTCACCAATAGCTCCCCTGTGTGATAGGTGTTTGTGTGTGTGTGTGTGTGTGTGTGTGTGTGTACAAGTGTGTAACATGTCAGATATTGGGGAGGGTTCTTCCCAGGAAGAACCCATTTTAGATGCACAAGAGGGTAATGTGGTGGCCCTTCCCTCTCAGAAGGGGCCGGAGTGGGTGAGAATGTTGCAAAAGAATGTCAATGCTTGCAAATAAATTCTCTGAGTCTGAACAACAGACTAAATATTGGAGGCAGTCTGTGGAGGATGCATTGTTTACTGACCCCTCCATATCATCCACTCGGGTCCCATCCAGTTCCCAGAAAAGACCTCTGGCCCAGATAATGCAAGGGGACACAGACACAGATTCCGACTCTGACATCGTCACTGGGGATTTGAGAGGGGTAGACCCCAAATTAGCCAAAAGCATACAATGTATGATAGTTGCTATAAAGGAAGTGTTGGAGTTTCTTGAAACAACACTGGTCCCAGAGGAAAAAGATTATTTTAAATTAAATAAAAAGCAGGTTGTGACTTTTCCTCCTTCAAAGGATTTCAGTGCGTTCTTTAAAGAATCCTGGGCTGACTCTGAGAACAAAAAGATCCAGCTGACCGTAAACTAGAAACAACCCTAAAATCCATATATACGGCTAACGGAACGGTGCTCAGGCCCACCATTGCTTGTGCGTGGGTAGGTAACGCTGTGGAAAAATGGTCTGACAAACTTGCTTGTTAACATAGACACAGTTGACAGGGATGAAATGGTCCTAACTCTCGGCCATATCAAAGATACTGCAGGTTACTTAGTTGAAGCTATGAAGGATATTGGGTTGCTGAGTTCAGGATCCTCCGCTATGGCGATTTCAGCCCACAGGGCGCTGTGGATCTGCCAATGGAATTCTGATGCGAAATCAAAAAAGACTATTGAGGCGCTTCCTTACAATGGAGAAGCCCTCTTTGGAGAAAAGCAGGATGCCATGATTTCAACAACTACATCAGGCAAGTCCGCATTTCTGCCTTCCGTAGCTGCTCAACCTAAAAAAGGATTTAATTCACATACGATGCAATTCTTTTGGCCCAACAAGTCCAAAAAGGCAAAGGGTACCCCCTTCTTCGCAGGAAGAGGTTGAGGTAGAGGTAAAAAATCTACAACACCAATGTTACGTTCTTTGTGCTCCGAACGAAAGATATTGAGTGGTAAGTCCCGAGCACATGAACGTGATGCTGAAATAGTGACAAGGTATAATAATAACCTCTAGCAACCTAACTCCGTTGTTTCACCCGCGTGGTCAGTCTACGCCTGCGAGACTATGTGTTCTTGAGCCCACGGCAGCTGCGTTTGAAGGGCGGATTAGGTCTGCCCAACTCCGATGCCCCCCGATCTTAGTGTGAGACAAAGCGTAAACGGACCCTGGATGATAACAAGGGGACCTCTAACTAAACACAAAACTGAGCTAGGGGCTACTTCTGAACTACAAACTAAAGGTATGTGCGGCACGGCCGCCAAAGGAAAAGGAAAGCAAGGTACACTATCCAAACCCTACACGGCACCGCCGTATACCAGGTAGGGCAGCTATGGAGGAACACCTCCGCAAAAGCAAGAATAAAAGGAATTCCACGGCCAAGGCCGCAAGGCACGGCTGAAGGCCGCTACTCGCAACACCGGGAATAACCGTAAGCAAACTGCAATCTTCGGATCTCTGACGCAGGTGACAACCGACAGGAAGGCAGGGAGAAGTACAAGGATTGGCTTCAGACACCAGGAGTCAGGACCACCGGAACAAGATGACTGGACTACAGAACACCGGACAGGGAATTTTCTCCAGAGCAGGAACAGCTCACAGAAATGCACTGAGACAGAATATAACAGGGAGCTCTCCAATAGCTGCAGAGAACCTAATTAGTGATGTCGTGCAGCTGCCTTGCTGCAAGACTCACAGTTAGACAGGTGTTAATGATTGCCATCAACCGTTGCCATGGACCCGTTGCCATGGACCCGGCGGCTCGGCGCGCACGGCGTCCAGGCGTTGCCAGGGACCCAGCGGCTCAGCGCGCACGGCGTCCTGGCATTGCTAGGCGCCGTGCGGGGGAACAGGGAGGCACAGCGGCCGTGACCGTTGCTCAGCAATGGTCGGGCGCCGGCGAGAGCCGCCGCACCTATCAGTACCCCCCCCCCTTGAGGAGGGGTTAAAGAACCCCTAGATCCGGGTTTCTGAGGAAATTCCTGAAAGAACAACCTCTTAAGTCTAGGGGCATGTAAATCCTTGTCCAGGACCCAAGACCTTTCCTCTGGGCCATACCCTTTCCAATGAACCAAAAAATAGAGCCGACCACGAGAAAACTTAGACTCTAAAACTTTCTCCACGAGGAACTCTTGTTGACCCTGAACATCCACCGGAAGTCTATCCTGGAAAGTCTACCGAGGGAATCTCTTGGAAAAAATATATTGCTTCAAAAGAGAACAGTGGAAAGTGTTGCCGATTTTAAGTGATTTAGGCAAACGTAGCCGAAAAGCCACTGGATTGACTTTCTTGACAATAAGAAATGGTCCAATAAATCTGGGTCCCAGTCTAGCTGAGTGTTGTCGGAGCTTGATGTTGCTGGTTGACAACCACACCTTATCCCCCACCTTAAATGTGCACGGGCGTCGGGACCTATCAGAAAAAACTTTCTCTCGGAAAGCAGCCTTCTTAAGGGCAAGGTGTACCTTTCTCCAAATAACTCTGAGACGGGAAGTTAAGGTCAACGAAGAAGCTGGACAATGAGGAGTAAAGGAATTGGCTCTAGGATGAAAGCCCAGGACCGAAAAGAATGGAGACTCCTTGGTGGAAGAATGGCAAGAGTTATTATAGGCAAACTCGGCCAGAGGAAGAAAATATGGCCAATCGTTCTGAAGTTTGGCAGAATGAAGACTTAAATATTATTTTAGTGACTGATTAACACGTTCAGTCTGTCCGTTAGACTGTGGATGGTATCCAGATGTTAAAGAGAGTTTCATGTTTAACGAGGCACAAAAACGTTTTTCAAAAACGGGCAATGAATTGGGGTCCCCGGTCTGAGACTGTATCCACGGGTAAACCATGAAGCCTGAAGACATGGCGGAGAAACAGAACTGCCAAAACTTGAGTGGAGGGTAATCGGGGAAGAGCAATGAAGTGGGCCATTTTGCTAAAATGGTCCACCACTACCCAAATTGCCCGGAATCCGGATGAAAGAGGAAGGTCCACCACGAAATCCATGGAAATGTGTTACCATGGCCTGAGTGGAATTGCAAGAGGCATGAGTTGCCCGACCGGCAGAGATTGGGATATCTTGTGCTGAGTACAAACCAGACAGGAAAGGACAAATTCCCTTACATCCTTGGAAAGATTATGCCACCACACAGAGCGAGAGATTAACTCCAAGGTTTTAGCAATACACGGATGACCAGAAACCTTACTATCATGAAACTCAGCAAGGACAGTGCCTCTCAAGAACTCAGGGACAAAGAGACGATCAACAGGAGTATCACTGGGAGCCTGCTGCTGAAGCTGGACTAGCTGTGTGGATAAATCCTGTGTGAGGCCGGCCCGGATGACGGATGATGAGACAATGGGGGTTGCGGAAGAGTGGTTATTGTGAGCAGGAAGAAAACAACGTGACAGGGCATCGGCTTTGGTATTCTTAGAACCGGGCCTGAAGGTGATGATGAACTTGAATCGAGTAAAAAACAGCGCCCAACATGCCTGCCGAGTGTTTAGCCGCTTTGCTGATTCAATATACTGTAGATTCTTGTGGTCAGTGAACACAGTAATGGTATGCTTCGCTCCTTCAAGCCAGTGCCTCCACTCCTTGAAAGCCCATATAACTGCCAACAACTCTCGATTACCAACATCATAGTAAGATTCTGCGGAGGAGAATTTCCTGGACATGAAGGCACAAGGGTGTAACTCCAGAGACTCAGGGTCTTCCTGAGAAAGGATGGCTCCCACTCCAACCTCTGAGGCGTCCACCTCGACTATAAAGGGAAGATCTGGGTTAGGGTGTCTGAGTACTGGAGCTGAGACAAAGGCCTGTTTTAGGGCCAGGAAGGCAGACTTGGCTTGAGGCGACCAATTGGAAGGATCGGCTCCTTTCTTTGTCAACACCACAATAGGAGCAACCAAATCCGAAAAGGCATGAATAAAACGCCTATAATAATTTGCAAAACCTAAGAATCGCTGGGTAGCCTTTAAGTTAGTGGGTTGCGTCCAGCTCAGGATTGCCTGAAGTTTCTTTGGTTCCATGTAAAACCCCTTTGGAGAAATAATATACCCTAAAAAGGACACCTCCGTAATGTGGAAATCACATTTCTCCAATTTGGCGTACAAATGATCCTCCCGTAACCTCTGTAGTACTAGTCGCACATGGAACACATGTTGTTCGGAAGACTCAGAATAAATCAAAATGTTGTCTAAATAAACACCACGAACTTCCCTAGAAAGTTGCGGAGGACATCGTTAATAAGATCCTGAAACACTGCAGGAGCATTAGACAGACCGAATGGCATTACAAGATATTCATAATGTCCAGACTGTGTACTGAAAGCCGTTTTCCACTCATCCCCAGATCTTATTCGGATAAGGTTGTAGGCCCCTCTGAGATCGATTTTGGAGAAAATAACCGCAGTACGGTGCTGATCAAACAGTACTGAAATCAACGGCAAGGGGTAGGTGTTTTTAATAGAAATCTTATTCAAGGCCCGATAATAAATACACGGTCTAAGAGATCCGTCTTTTTTTCTCAACAAAAAAAATCCCTGCACTTAACGGAGATTTCGAGGGCCTAATAAAACCCTATTTCAGGCTCTCCTGTACATAATCATTCATAGCCTTAGTCTCGGGGCCAGACACTGCATATAGTCTCCCCTTTGGCAGAGTGGCACCAGGGACTAAGTCAATGGCGCAGTCATATGACCGATGAGGAGGCAGAATATCCGCATTACCCTTAGAGAAAACGTCAGCAAAATCATGATATTCTGAAGGTATAAGTTCCGGAGTGACAGCCGCAACCCGGACTGGATGAGAAATACATTCTTTAACACAAAAGGAACCCCACCGGGAAATTTCCCCAGACCGCCAATCTTTGGTAAGATTATGAAAGGCAAGCCAGGGGTGACCTAAAACAACAGGCACAGCCGGACAATGGGTAAGATAAAACTCAATTTTCTCGGAATGTAAGGCCCCCACTGTCAGTTGTACTGGAGGGGTGCGATGAGTAATTACCCCATTAGAGAGTGGACCACCGTCTAACCCGTGCATGGGGATAGGGCTATCTAAATGAAATTGCGGAATTCCCAAAGCCTGAGCCCAGGCAAGATCCATAAAATTCCCAGCAGCTCCACTGTCAATGAAGGCTGACACAAACGAACTGAGACTTCCAAAAGAAATTTTTACAGGAATTAACAAGGAATCATTTGAGGAGATTAACTGCAGACCCAAGTGAACCCCCTTCACAATTCACTTGGTCAGAGCATTTCCCTGCTTATTTGGGCAGTTACGCGCCACGTGTCCCTTACCACCACAATATAAGCGGAGCCCCGGATTTAGCCTTCTGGCTCTTTCTTCTGGAGACAGCCGGGAGAGACCCACTTGCATAGGCTCCTCGACGTCCTCAGGAAAAGCATATACACATGGACTAGACCTGAAATTAGCCCCTCTTTCAGCCCTCCGTTCTCGGAGACGATGGTCAATCTTAATAGCAAGCTCCATGAGCTTATCTAAAGTCTCCGGAGCTGGATACTGAAGAAGACTATCCTTAATTACTTCAGACAAACCGAGGCGAAACTGACTGCGCAGGGCAGGATCATTACAGCCACAGTCGTTCGACCAACGGTGAGATTCCGTACAATGGGGGTAATTCCAAGTTGATCGCAGCAGGATTTTTGATAGCAATTGGACAAAACCATGTGCACTGCAGGGGAGGCAGATATAACATGTGCAGAGAGAGATAGATTTGGGTGTGGTGAGTTCAATCTGCAATCTAAATTGCAGTGTAAAAATAAAGCAGCCAGTATTTACCCTGAACAGAAACAAAATAACCCACCCAAATCTAACTCTCTCTGCAAATGTTATATCTGCCTCCCCTGCAGTGCACATGGTTTTGGCCAACTGCTAAAAAATTTCCTGCTGCGATCAACTTGGAATTACCCCCAATATGCCTCGGCTGGATTTTTACCCTAAGTGCACATAAGTGGATTTCGGCCGATGCTTTCCTATATGGATCATCATACAACAAGCCTAATGATTTAAAGATGGCATCTACCATTTGCAAGGCTGCATCATCAGATTTTAACCCAAAAGCCCAGGTTTGGGAATCGCCTTGGAGCAAATACATCACAATGCCCACACGCTGAGACTCTGTACCTGAAGACCGGGGCCTTAACCGAAAATACAGTTTGCATGCTTCCTTAAAATGAAAGAAATCTTTTCGGTTACCCGAATAGCGATCCGGAAGGTGCATTTTTGGTTCAGGAGTCACACCCGGGGAAGCCCGCAGAAGATCTACCTGCGACCTTACCCGAAGGGTAAGATCCTGCACCATCTGAGTGAGTTCCTGAATCTGATTGGCCAAAAGCTGGCTGGGATTCATGAGGACAGAATTCCAACACCTCCTTAGTTAGAATATCGGATTAGATTTTGCTTATGTTTAATTTTGTTTGTTTTTGGCCGGTGATAATGTTACGTTCTTTATGCTCCAAACGAAAGATATTGAGTGGTAAGTCCCGAGCACAAGAACGTATCCAAGAAGTCTCCTGCAGTGGAGTTTAAATTAGGACATCTTCTCCTATTTCTACTGGCGGGTGTGGATGCTGGCTTGAGATTAGGGTCTATCAAGATCCAAATTTCAGCCTTGTCCATTTTCTTTCAGTAACAGTTGGCTTCCCTTCCTGAGGTCCAGACGTTCGTGAAGGGGATTCTGCGCATCCAACCTCCCTTTGTGCCTCCTGTGGCGCCATGAGATCTTAATGTGGGTTGCAGTTCCTTAAATCGGACTGGTTTGAGCCTCTACAAGAGGTAGAGTTGAAGTTTCTCACTTGGAAAGGTGTCATGCTGTTAGCCTTGGCCTCAGGCAGACGAGTGTCTGAATTAGGGGCTCTGTCACACAAGAGTCCTTATTTGATTTTTCATGAAGATAGAGCTGAACTGCGGAAGCGTCTTATTTCCATATCAACCAACCTGTGGTGGTGCCAGTGGCTTCTGACACCTCAGCCGTTTCAAAGTCCTTGGATGTCGTCAGAGCATTGAGGACTTATGTTGCAAGAACGGCTCGGATAAGGAAAACAGAATCTTTGTCCTCTATGACCCCAACAAGATTGGGGGTCCTGCTTCTAAGCAGACTATTGCGTTCTGGATTAGAGGTACCATTCAGCACGCTTATTCCATGGCAGGATTGGCATTACAGAGTTCGGTAAAGGCCCACTCTACAAGGAAAGTGGGTTCTTCCTGGGCGGCTGCCCGGGGTGTCTCAGCATTGCAAATTTGCAGAGCAGCTACTTGGTCAGGGGCAAACACATTTGCTAAGTTTTACAGGTTTGACACCTTGGGTGCTGACGACCTTCAGCTTGGTCAGTCAGTTCTGCAGGAACATTAGCACTTTCCCGCCCGTACTGGGAGCTTTGGTACATCCCCATGGTACTAAAATGGACCCCAGCATCCTCTAGGACGTAAGAGAAAATAGGATTTTAATTACCTACCGGTAAATCCTTTTCTTGTAGTCTGTAGAGGATGCTGGGTGCCCGCCCAGTGCTCATTTTTCCTGCAAATTATGTTTTGTCTTTTTACACAGGTTCTCATGTGTTAAGATGTTTTACAGCAGTTACTGTTACATTATGCATGCACGTTAGCATGAATTATGTTAAAGGCCATGTTAGGTGACATGTTTTTGGTATGGTGTGAGCTGGTGTGAATCTCGCCACTAGTTTAATGTAAATTCTTCTCTCGAAGTTGTCAGTCTCCTCAGGCAAAGTTCCTATACTGAGGTCTGGAGAAGGGGCATAGAGGGAGGAGCCAATTCACACTGTTGAAAAGAAAAAACAATGTCTAAAACAATTGTACTTATTGTCGGCCGACAAAAACACTCTTATCACATAAAAAACAATAATTCTAAAACAGGATAACTCCCCTATTTTTTAAAAAAACAATATGCATGAATCTATGAGTAGACTATCTATGTTCCAATGAGTGAATACTTCACAATTTATCCATGGACTATAAATGTATTCGATTGAACATGGATACAATATTGGTTATATATTTTGAGCAAAAAGATGTCTCCAGATAGATGAAGCCTATACTATATAGCTCTTTAAATTCTTAGTTATATTGTAACAGTCCATGTATCAGAATGTGAACAGATGATAATGGTATTCCTGTATATACTTATACGGACAATAAGTCTCCTATATGTTGGCTTTCAAATGAGCTGTAATGATTGGTAACAATTGTTCTGACTATCAATCATCCGCTCCCAATTAATTGCGACTGTTGCGCCCGTTCTCTTCACCACATGTTTAAAGTCAGTGATCTGTGGCATATACTGAGTAGTATGGATTGAACATTTAGTATATCATGCAAATGATTAATGACACTGAGGAAGCCGCCGATACTGAGGAGTAGGCGGAGAAACGCGTCTGTCTTGTCTTTCACTGCCCGCACACCAGAGCGGAAGCATTCACACCAGCTGACGGTGTGAACCGACACCTGAGAAGGGAACCATACAATCGGTTTAGATTCACGGACTCCGGATAAGGCTGCAAGTACAAGCGAGTACCGCTAAGGGCCGGGAGGACGAATCATCTTTTCCGTGAGAAATACAAGTTCCATTTATAACGGGTGATCGGTGAGTTAATCAGCCGGGAGCACCATCACATGCATTGTGATTATTCTCAGACATTTGCATGATATACTAAATGTTTTAGAATTATTGTTTTTTATGTGATAAGAGTGTTTTTGTCGGCCGACAATAAGTACAATTGTTTTAGACATTGTTTTTTCATTTAATATAAATAAAAAATCCACATCAAATGTGAACTAGCGCTCTCTTGGTTTTCTTTTATTGTTCTTTATACTAGGGGCGTTTATACCAATAGCCCCTTAGAGAGCAGCTGTATAACATTTTATAAATCACAGCGCCAGGTTTTTGGTCTTACACTGTTGAAAAGTCTTAAAGTGCCGAAGGCTCCTGTGGAACCGTCTATACCCCATGGTACTAATATGGACCCCAGCATCCTCTACGGACTACGAGAAAAGGATTTACCGGTAGGTAATTAAAATCCTATTATAGTGCTCCCCGTTCATACTGTGCCTAATTACAGTGCCCCGATTCATATTACATAACATTAAAATGCCCTCCAGTTTATTTTATACCACACTACAATGAGCAGGTCCAGTGGCCCCAAGGAAAAAGTTTAAAAGGACCCCTACGTACCACCCAATGGCGAAATATGTATGGAACACATGTAACTTTGACAGGGAAGGTGGGCCCCTCTCAGCTCTGGGCCCCATAGCAGCTGCACTGCCTGCACCTATGGTAGCTTCACCCTTGGATCCATTATAAGCTTTCATTTGAAGATAAAAAATGTAATAGAATAATAAAGAAAAAGCCACTAACTATGACATTTTTTATTTTTTATTATGGGGAGGCAGTCAAGATCCCGCCGGACGGAATCCCGGCGGTCGAAATACCGACGCCGGAATCCCAACATATTTTCCCTCCGTGGGTGTCCACGACACCCATAGAGGGAGAATATAATAGTGTGCCGAGCGTAGCGAGGCACTGCGCCCGCAGCGTGGCGAGTGAAGCGAGCCCGCAAGGGGCTGCGTTCCTCTCGCCACCCCTGTCGGGATTGTGTGGTCGGGATTCCGGCGTCAGTATTTCGACCGCCGGGATCCCGTCCAGTGGGATTTAGTACCGATCCCTTATTGTGTATACATTTTTACTAAGTAGGACAGATTACAGGGGCAGTATGTGCATGTCCTACCGGTTTACACTCCATTCAAGATGGCATATGATACAGTACAGTGGAAATATTTTACAGTGACTAGTACTTTGTGGGCTGACGTTAATAACGCAAGCGTCCAAGTGCCGCCCGTACAAGTTCCGCCCCTAGGCACGTGCCCAATTGGAAATTCGCCACTGCATATCGGAACCTGGGTACACATTGAGCGATGCTAATGAAGGACGGAACAATCATGTTCTGTCCTTCATTAGCATACCACAAGACTCTAGCAATATCGTCAGGTTTGATGTGCAGTACATCAAACCTGATGACATTGCTAGCGACCGTGGGCACCCGCATATAGGGCATACACACTGCCTGATATACACCGTTGTGAGTGATATGTCGGTCCAATCCACTGGTTCGGACGACATAGTGCTCAGTGTGTATCCAGTATAACATAATAATACAATGATTAGTTGCTTTACGGCAGGGGCATCTCTAGAGAGGAGGGGAGCCGTGTGCAGACTCCGTGTGTGGGCCCCTTCCTCTCCCGTAGCCGTCACGCAGCTGCTAGCGCTCTCAGCGCTCTAGACTCTGGCACAGTGCCAGAGTCTACAGCGCATGCGCATGACTACGAAAAGTGGCCGCTGCAACATTTTTCCGGAGTCCTGCGCATGCGCTGTAGACTCTGGCACTGTGCCAGAGTCTCTAGTGGTCAGTGCGCTAGCAGCGGCGTGACGGCTACGGGAGAGGAAGGGGCCCACACACGGTCAGCGATGGACTCCGGAGAGGTAAGTATAGGAGAAATGGGTGCAGTGTGTGTGGTGTGGGCCCCCCCGGGACTCAGGGGCCCGTGTGCACCGCACACACTGCACCCACTATAGAAACGCCACTGCTTTACGGTGTGCAGGCAAAACAATCTGGAGGTGTTTGGTCATCAAACAATTGTAAGTTTTAATGTGGGGAAGATTTACCAAGGTAAAAGGGCCCGGCGCTTAGAAATAAGATGTTTGACCTAAAGCAGCTGTTCAAGGGATAGTTAGTCCCTTAAGTATTTAGTGTAAAGGAAAAAATGTACAGCGCTAAAAACTGGATATAAAATAATGTATCTTTTTTATTTTTTAGCCTTAAAAGATCTAGTTGCAACTAGCAAATAACATATAAATTATTAGATAAAAATTGGTATAAATATAAACAGAAAAGGGCAAACACAGCACAGTAAAATGTTTGGAATATTACCACATAAGGAAGCCACACACAGTATCCTATTTGTAATCCTTGGAAGAAATGCTACAGTCCAGGGGATATAAGTGCCACTTGTTGTGAGTTGTTTAGTCCATAAGGAGTAAGATGGAATGACCTTTGGTTGCTTCTGGACGCTTGCAGTCCTGTATATGAGCTTGGTCCTGTGCTCCTTTCTCAGACAGCAACAAGTTCCTTGTTAGAGATCGTAGGCGGACTTCTAGGTGTATTCCAGGATAGATGTGGTGTCTGTGATGACAGGCTCCTTAGAACCGACGCGTTTCGCTGTGTCAACAGCTTTATCAAGGTGTATATGTCCACTGTGCAAGTGCCCTTTTTAAAGGCTGTGCTGATTGCCCACTGATTACAGCTGTGTTTAATTACAATCCTAATATAATGAAAGAAATCAAATTATATCCAGCTTAAATAATTGTAGAATAATAGAGACAAGTGTATATATTTTTTAAGTTTACTTTTACTATTTATTTCATGTATTTTACACCATAAATCATTACAAGCACTTCCTGATTCTGCATAAGATCATTTCCTCTCTCTGGAATGCATACCAGAGTCCTATAGGTTGATTATTTACATGACGCCGATCACGTGACTTTGTTTATATCCACGTGATCGGCTCTGAATCTCGCGATACCGAAGTCACGGTCACGTGACCGGACCTCATCCGCACCGCAACCCACTGATGATGCGTCTGACGATCGCGGCACAGAGGTTCCGGTCACATGACCGGACCTCCTTCATGACGATATCCGCCGGAAGTGCATCATGTACTGGCAACTCCGGACCTAATACTAGGCAATTAGAAGGGCATACTTGCCCTTAGTTCAGTACAGTTGTTATTTGTATAATACAGTAGTACCAATAAAGATAACCAAGTCTACTACTCGCAACAATTGTAATTGAATATGCAGTTCCCCAAACTAATGCACTTTCTTTATTCTGACCACATAACTTTAATATATTTTAACGCAAGTGGATGTATAAGAATCCGTTATGAGTAAGTTTTATTAGGGAAATGAATATATAGATACCTAAAGAACCTCCACAGAATACATATGAAGTTTATATGAATTTATATAATCTACATAAATAAAAAGACAAGTATATAAGGGAATCAATATATTATAGGTTGCAATACTTTAGCGACATCTTGTGGTATGAATCTATAATTGCAACAAGTGATGGTAATATACACGTCTTAGATTGTTGAGTAGACGTTTTTCATGGTATAATATTACTTTTATAACAATAATTACGCCAAGATGTTAGAGGATTGCATTTAGTTCTAATGCTTTATTTAAGCCACTAGGATATAGGGAATTTAACTGAAAGGTCCAAAAGATTTTCTGTCGGCATAGTCGAGTGTATCTATCTCCACCCCGGTACGTGGGTGGGATATGTTCTAGTCCAACTACTCTTAGAGAACTGGGGTCTTTATTATGATGATGGAAAAAAATGTCTCGATAGGCTGTGTTTCATCAGCCCATTTCCGATATTTCTGCGATGTTCCATAAATCTTAGTTTTAATGTTCGAGTTGTTCTACCGACATACTTTAAATTACAACTACATTTGAGCAAGTATATGACCCAAGACGTATTACAGTTAATAAAGGTAGAGATATTAATAGATTTCCCTTCAAAGGCCATATCTATCTTTTTAGTTTTATTACATGCATGTAAACAGGTGGTACATTTATTGGCTCCACATTTATAGAAACCTTTCGGTTTGGTTGACAACCAGCTAGAATTTTTATCTGTACCTGGTGATTGGTTGTCTATAGAATGGTTCTTCAGTTGGCTAGGTGCCAATATATTCTTTAGGGATTTATTTTTCTTGAAAATGAACCCAGGTTCAGCCGGGAGAATGTCATTCAAAATTGGATCACTAAGAAGCATATGATAATTTTGTTTGATCGTGTTTTTGATCTGAATGGATCGGTTATTAAATCTAGATATAAAGGCTAGTTCTTTCTTATTATTCGAGGGAGTTTTTGGTTTTGGACAGAGGAGTGTGTGTCTTTCCATTCGATAAACTTCTAATATTGCTTTATTAAGTAAGTGTTGTGGGTAATCTCTATCCTTGAAAGATTCCATCAATCTGTTAGCTTGAGTTTCAAATATTTGGGTAGTGGAGCAATTTATTTTAATACGTAGCAATTGTCCTTTGAGAATATTATTTTTCCACGGCTGATGGTGTGCACTTTTATAGTTCAAATAGGAATTATGATCAACGTCCTTTGTGTAGTTGGACGTGTGAATACAATTATCCACTATTTCGAGAGAGATATCCAAGAAATTAATTTTGGAAGAACTAAAGTTAGAGGTGAAGGATAAATTATAAGTGTTAGTGTTGAGAGAATTGACAAAATCTAAAAAAGTGTTGTGATCCCCATCCCAAATAAAAAATAGGTAATCGATATATCGCCCATAGAGGACGAGACGTATATATATATTGATTCCCTTATATACTTGTCTTTTTATTTATGTAGATTATATAAATTCATATAAACTTCATATGTATTCTGTGGAGGTTCTTTAGGTATCTATATATTCATTTCCCTAATAAAACTTACTCAAAGGATTCTTATACATCCACTTGCGTTAAAATATATTAAAGTTATGTGGTCAGAATAAAGAAAAAGTGCATTAGTTTGGGGAACTGCATATTCAATTACAATTGTTGCGAGTAGTAGATTTGGTTATCTTTATTGGTACGACTGTATTATACAAATAACAACTGTACTGAACTAAGGGCAAGTATGCCCTTCTAATTGCCTAGTATTAGGTCCGGAGTTGCCAGTACATGATGTACTTCCGGCGGATATCGTCATGAAGGAGGTCCGGTCATGTGACCGGGACCTCTGTGCCGCGATCGTCAGACGCATCATCAGTGGGTTGCGGTGCGGAGGAGGTCCGGTCACGTGACCGCGACTTCGGTGCTGCGATCGCGAGATTCAGAGCCGATCACATGGATATAAACAAAGTCACGTGATCGGCGTCATGTAAATAATCAACCTATAGGACTCTGGTATGCGTTCCAGAGAGAGGAAATGCATCCATGCGGTCACATGATCTTATGCAGAATCATAAAGTGCTTGTAATGATTTATGGTGTAAAATACATGAAATAAATAGCAAAAGTAAACTTAAAAAATATATACACTTGTCTCTATTATTCTACAATTATTTAAGCTGGATATAATTTGATTTATTTCATTATATTAGGATTGTAATTAAACACAGCTGTAATCAGTGGGCAATCAGCACAGCCTTTAAAAAGGGCACTTGCACAGTGGACATATACACCTTGATAAAGCTGTTGACACAGCGAAACGCGTTGTTTCTAAGGAGCCTGTCATCACAGACACCACATCTATCCTGGAATACGCCTAGAAGTCCGCCTACGATCTCTAACGGGGAACTTGTTGCTGTCCGAGAAAGGAGCACAGGACCAAGCTCATATACAGGACTGCAAGCGTCCAGAAGCAACCAAAGGTCATTCCATCTTACTCCTTATGGACTAAACAACTCACAACAAGTGGCACTTATATCCCCTGGACTGTGGCATTTCTTCCAAGGATTACAAATAGGATACTGTGTGTGGCTTCCTTATGTGGTAATATTCCAAACATTTTACTGTGCTGTGTTTGCCCTTTTCTGTTTATATTTATACCAATTTTTATCTAATAATTTATATGTTATTTGCTAGTTGCAACTAGATCTTTTAAGGCTAAAAAATAAAAAAGATACATTATTTTATATCCAGTTTTTAGCGCTGTACATTTTTTCCTTTACACTAATTGTTAGTTTTAAGTAGAGATGTGCACCGCCCTCCGGTGTTTTGGTTTTGGATCTGTATTTTTTTTTCAACTTATTGTGTGGTTATTTGGTCATTCATACAAACTACAAATTTTTAACGAGATATCTTCCAGATATAGTGCATCTGTCATCCAGCACCGTCAATTTGATATATCTAGGTTGGCAGGGACAGCTCAAGGCACGTTCCTTAGGAGCAGCCGCGCTGGGCGCCAGACTCCCAATGGTGGCCGTTAAAATCAAGCGCCAGTTAATCAACCAAACAGAGTTTGCGGCCCGGCAGGCGGTGGTGAACAGCACTAGTGGGGTCAGCATGTGTATCTGCCATTGTGGGGACAGTATGGGTATCTCTCACTGTGGAGGCATATGTGTATCTGGCACTGTGGGTGCATATGTGTATCTGGCACTGTGGAGGCACAGGGGCAAACGCAGGATTTATTCAGGGGGGTTTCCATAGGTGTGTATGTGTGTAAGTATTATGTATATATATATATATATATATATAAAACGAGATTTATGGTAAGAACTTACCGTTGTTAAATCTCTTTCTGCGAGGTACACTGGGCTCCACAAGGAATAACATCGGGGTGAAGAGTAGTATCTTGATTCAAGGCACCAACAGGCTCAAAGCTTTGACTGTTTCCAAGATGCACAGCGCTGCCTCCCCTATAATCCTGCCTCCGTGCACAGGAGCTCAGTTTACTTAACCGGTCCAATGCAGTAGCAGGTAACAGATGACAGTCATTAGTAGCCACACACACCACACACTCACTACAGGAGAGGGTTACAGCAGCTAATGTCATACAAACTCAAACAAGTGCGTCAGGGTGGGTGCCTTGTAGAGCCCAGTGTACCTCGCAGAAAGAGATTTAACAAAAGGTAAGTTCTTACCATAAATCTCGTTTTCTGCTGCAGGGGGGCTTCACAAGGAATAACATCGGGATGTCCTAAAGCAGTTCATTATGGGAGGGGACGCACTGTAGCGAACACAAGAACCCGGCGTCCAAAGGAAGCATCTTGGGAGGCAGAAGTATTGAAGGCATAGAACCTTATGAACGTGTTCCCTGAGGACCATGTAGCCGCCTTGCACAATTGTTCAATGGTAACACCACGGCGGGCCGCCCAAGAAGGTCCAACTGACCGGGTAGAATGGGCTTTGATGGTAGCAGGAGCTGGAAGACCAGCCTGTACATAAGCATGTGCAATCACCATTCTAATCCATCTGGCCAAGGTCTGCTTGTTAGCAGGCCAGCCACGTTTGTGAAATCCAAACAGTACAAAGAGAGAATCAGACTTCCTAACGGAGGCAGTTCACTTCACATAGATATGGAGAGCCTGTACCACATCCAAAGAACGCTCTTTGGAGGACAACTCAGGAGAAGTAAAGGCCAAAACCACAATCTCCTGGTTAAGGTGGAAGGAAGACACCACCTTGGGTAAATAACCCGGACACGTTCTAAGAACCGCCCGGTCACGGTGAAAAATCAGGTAGCGGGACTTACAGGATAAGGCACCCAAGTCTGAGACCCTTCTAGCTGAGGCAATGGCCAGAAAAAACAAAACCTTAAGGGAAAGCCACTTAAGGTCTGCAGACTCAAGAGGCTCAAACAGATACTCTTGCAAGGCCACTAGAACTACTAACAATTGCCAAGGGGCCACAGGCGGTACATAAGGAGGCTGAATCCGCTTCACAGCCTGAGTGAAAGTATGAACATCAGGTAGGGTAGCAATCTTTCTCTGAAACCAAACCGACAAGGCAGAAATGTGAACCTTGAGGGAGGGCAGACGAAGGCCTAAGTCCAGGCCCTGCTGTAGGAAGGCCAAAAGTTTAGCCATACTAAACTTGAAAACATCATGATTATGAGATACACACCAAGTAAAGTAAGAATTCCAGACCCTATAGTAAATTCGAGCAGAATCCGGCTTATGGGCCTTCAACATAGTTTGAATGACCGGCTCAGAAAACCCTTGGCCCTCAAGATGGAAGCTTCAAGAGCCACGTCATCAAAGCCAGACGGGCCAAGTCCTGGTAAACACAAGGACCCTGAACGAGGAGGTCTGGTCGTTGTGGAAGTAGAAGGGGACGAACCAGCGAGAGGCCCTGTAGATCGGAGAACCAGTGCCGTCTGGGCCACGCCGGAGCGATCAGAAGTAGGATTCCTCCTTCCTGCTTGAACTTCCGGATAACCCTGGGCAGGAGTGACACCGTAGGGAACACGTACGGCAGCTGAAAGTCCCATGGAATTGCCAGTGTGTCCACGAATGCTGCTTGAGGATCCCTTATCCTTGCTCCGAAGACCGGAACCTTGTGATTGTGTCGAGACGCCATCAGGTCCACAGCTGGAAGGCCCCACTTATCCATGAGAAGTTGAAACACCTCTGGATGGGAGGCTCCATTCTCTGGCGTGTATGTCCTGAAGACTGAGAGAGTCTGCTTCCCAGTTTAGGACCCGCGGAATGAATACTGCCGATATGGCTGGCAGATGGCGTTCTGCCCACTGAAGAATTCGTGATACTTCCCTCATTGCCATGCAACTTCGAGTGCCACCTTGATGATTTATGTAAGCCACCATGGTGGCATTGTCCGATTGTACTTGAACAGGTCTGTTCTGTATCAAATGCTGGGCCAAGTTCAGTGCATTGAACACTGCCCGCATTTCCAGAATGTTTATCAGGAGGAGAGACTCCTCCTTGGTCCACTGACCCTGAAGGGAGTGTTGTTCCAACACCGCGCCCCAACCTCTCAGACTGGCATCCATCGTCAGAAGGACCCAGTTGGAGATCCAGAAAGGACGACCCCTGCTCAAGCGTTGGTCCTGAAGCCACCAGCTCAGTGACAGACAGACCTCCGGAGACGAGGAGACCATTTGAGATCTGATCCGGTTATGCAGGCAGTCCCATTTGGCCAGAATTAGCTTCTGTAGAGGGCGAGAATGGAATTGAGCGTACTCCACCATGTCGAAACCCGACACCATGAGACCTAGCACTTGCATCGCCGAATGAATCAGCACACACGGACGAGATAGGAAGCATCGAATCCTGTCCTGAAGTTTCAGGATTTTCTCCTAAGACAAGAACATCCTCTGGGTGTGAGTGTCCAACAAAGCTCCCAGGTGCAGCATGCTCCGAGCAGGGACCAGGGAAGATTTCTTCCAGTTGACTAGCCGCCCGTGGGCTTGCAGAAACTGGATAGTCAGATCCAGATGTTGCAGGAGAATTTGTGGGGAATTCGCCAGGATCAGCAAATCGTCCAGGTACGGTAGGATCCTGACCCCTGGACGGCGGAGTACAGCCGTTATTACCGCCATAACCTTGGTGAAAACTCGCGGAGCCGTTGTCAAACCAAAAGGTAATGCCCGAAATTGGTAATGAAGGTTGCCCACTGAAAACCTCAGATACTGCTGATGTGACGCTGCAATAGGAATATGCAGGTAGGCATCCTGCATGTCCAGGGAGACCATATAGTCCCCAGGCTCCAAGGCCAGAACAATAGAGCGTAGAGTTTCCATACGAAACTTGAAGACCCTCACCTACTTGTTCAAGGACTTGAGATTGAGAATAGGCCGCGAGGACCCGTTCGGTTTCGGGACTAGAAACAGCGGTGAATAATACCCTTGCCTCTCTTAGCTAGAGGCACCTGTACTACCACTCCTGTGTCCAGGAGGGACTGTACCACCGAATGAAGCATCGTTGTCTTCACCAGATCCGAAGGGACGTCTGTCAGGCAAAATCGATGAGGAGGACGATTCTTGAAGGATACGGCGTAACCTCGAGTGACGACTTCCCGCACCCAGGCATCTGAAGTGGTCTTCAACCATTCCTGGGCAAACCCTAGAAGTCGGCCCCCCACCCTGGGATCCACCAGAGGGAGGCCCGCCCCGTCATGCGGCAGGCTTATCTGTTTTGGAAACAGGCTGACGGACAGCCCAGGCTCTCTTAGGTCTGGGCCTGGCAGGTTTGGAAGCACAAGCTTGTTTTGGGTACGCCTGACCTTTTGCTTTTCCTGGAGGACGAAAGGGCCAAGGGAAAGTACTTTTAACCTTCAGCGCAGAATGTGCCGTACTTGGTAGGCAAGCTGTTTTAGCAGATGCCAAGTCAGCCACAATCTTATTGAGGTCTTTTCCGAAAAGAATGTCTCCCTTAAAAGGGAGCACCTCCAGGGTTTTCTTAGAATCCATGTCCACCGACCAGGATCTCAACCAAAGGATACGCTGAGCCAAGATGGACATAGTAGCAGCCTTGGCCGCCAGCACCCCAGCATAAGAAGCCGCCTCCTTAAGGTAATGAGAAGCCGTGGCGGTATATGAGAGACATTGTCTAGCATGATCAGAAGCATTAGGAGGTAGCTCCTCCTTCAGCTCCTGAGCCCATGCTTCAATAGCTTCAGCAGCCCATGTTGCTGCAATGGTTGGCCTATGCACAGCCCCTGTTAGGGTGTAAATTGCCTTTAAACAACCCTCCACACGTCTATACGTCGGTTCCTTCAGAGGTGACGTAGTCACTGGCAGAGCTGAGGAAACCACTAGACTCGCTACCTGAGAATCCACAGGTGGAGGAGTTTCCCAATTTTTACATAGCACTGCAGAGAGAGGATAGCGAGCCAACAGTCTCTTATGTGGTGTGAACTTTGTTCCTGGATTTTCCCAGGATTCCTGACGTATGTCAGCCAGGTGTTGAGAATGAGGTAAAACTTGTTTAACCACTTTCTTATATTTAAATCTGTCCGGATTTTTTGAAACAACCTCAGGCTCGGGTTCATCAGAAACTTGAAGAATCAGCCTGATAGCCTCAATCAAATCAGGGACATCCACCTGTGACTGTCCTTCCTCAACTGAAACATCTGAGTCAGTGTCTGTGGGGTCAGTATATGCGCCATCCTCATCAGAGGAGGTGTCAGGAACAGTGGTGGATTGTGAGGAAGTAGCGTCCCGTTTAAAAGACGTCTTAGTCTTAGGAGGGCTAGAGTGATTCTTTTTAGACAGTGATTGGTTCAAGTGCTGTAACTGAGATGATATCTGATCTGCCCATGGCGGATTAACTGTAGGGATCATAAATTGCTACACTGGCATAGGAGGTCCCATAGGGGGCGTAAGTTTAGTTACCAGCATATTTAATAATGTGGAGTCATCGTGGACCATCGCAGCCACAACTCCACTGGGGCGTAAGGAACCCCCTGAGCCTGAACTCTCTGCTGCCATGTTTTCCTCAAAAGTGTCTGCAGCGTTACCTCCACGCAATGTGGGATCAGCCCCAGTTCCGTTGCCCCTTGTAGCTGACATAATGATAAGCTCAATATCAGGCAACCGGTACAATATTAGCAGCACTATATCTAGCATAGCAAGAACTCCCAGTGTAGTGTATTGTATCAGCACAAACCGGGAATCCAAGAGATGTATGATGACTATAAATCACATAGAAAAATACACAGTAAGTATATCTTGTGAAACACCCATATTAGTTAATAAACCTGACGCAATTAGCCCCCTCAGGTTACAGAAAATAGGTGTAGCAGGCTGAGTGAAATACACGAAATGGCAACCACGCAGTAGCTACATGCACACACACATAAAATCACAATATACAATGCAGAAGTTATATAACACAATAAGACTGCACTGGACTAGCAATACAAAGTAATACTCAGTATAGCTATATATATATGAACAGGAGATATAGCAAAACACAGTTAAACTGGATGTATATCAAAGGGTAATACAGGTTGAGTATCCCATATCCAAATATTCCGAAATACGGAATATTCCGAAATACGGACTTTTTTGAGTGAGACTGAGATAGTGAAACTTTTGTTTTTTGATGGCTCACTGTACACAAACTTTGTTTAATACTCAAAGTTATTAAAAATATTGTATTAAATGACCTTCAGGCTGTGTGCATAAGGTGTATATGAAACATAAATGAATTGTGTGAATGTACAAACACTTTGTTTAATGCACAAAGTTATTAAAAATATTGGCTAAAATGACCTTCAGGCTGTGTGGATAAGGCGTATATGTGACATAAATGTATTCTGTGCTTAGATTTAGGTCCCATCACCATAATATCTCATAATGGTATGCAATTATTCCAAAATACGGAAAAATCCCATATCCAAAATTCCTCTGGTCCCAAGCATTTTGGATAAGGGATACTCAACCTGTAGTACCACACAACCCTGACTATATGCACTTTTTCTTAACTAACACTGTCCACTGACAGTTAGAATACTTAAGTGTCCTGTAAAAAGTACAGCGCTGCCGTGCAGGCGGCTTTACAGAGGAGGATTTGCCCAAGCAGTCTCGGGAACATTGCAGCTCTGTGTAATGGTGGCTGACAGGGAGTGAGGGAGAGAGATATGCAGCTCCAGGGCGGGGACATTTGCCTAAATGTCGCCCTGTGGCTGGGGGAGGGGCTCTTTGTTGGCATGACTAATAAAAAAATTCAAACAGATTAAACAATATACAAAAAACATATGTACAATGAAAGAACATATATCACAATGGCAAACATAATAATATAACATATGAACAGGTACAAGTCCATGTATATTACTAATAGAACATATCAATTAATTAATTTTGTCATTGAGGCCGGCTGGTTTAGTAGTACCTAGCCTCACTATCCACCTTGATTCCTTAATAAGCAGGGCTTTAGCCCTGTCACCTCCCCTGAGAGATGGAGGTACATGGTCGATCATAAAATATTTAATTGAATCATGGGGGTGCTTGAATTGCAAAAAATGGTGGGCAACTGGTTGGTCAACGTCCCTACCATTAAAAATCAAACTGAGTGCAGATCTATGTGCATTCATACGCTCTTTGAATTTACGCGTGGTCTGTCCCACATAGTATAAACCACAAGGACAGACCACCACGTAAACCACAAATGGCGTATTGCACGTTAAAACGTGTCGAATATCAAAGACATATTTACTAAAATTCATGTTTGTGCTGATTTGATGGGAGTTTAATCTAATTTTTTATCGGACGTATTTTACAGCAACTTTTTTAATTCACCTACGCAAATTTACTAAGCTGCCGAGTTTTCTATTTTCTATTTTCCGATGTCGATGTGATTCGTATTGTCGGGCAGTGTTTTACGGGAGTGATTAGTAAAACACTACCGGACATTGGCCCTCATTCCGAGTTGTTCGCAGCAGATCATCGCATCGCAAACGGCAAAAAATCTCAAACTGTGCATGCGCAAAAGCAGAAATACGCATGCGCAAAGCTAGCGATACGACACTTGTGCAGAATTCCTACACGAAAATCTGCTCGCAATACACAAACGAAAACAGGGAGTGACGGAGGCGTGGCAGAGGCACGGCTTCGCAATCCTACGAAATGGGCGTGAAAGTGGGCGGCTAGTGTGGGAGTATGCATCCAGCAGTAGGCGTGTTTTTGGCAAAAATGCGTATCCTATGTTAAAAGTACATATCAAATGTTCGCTATCTTGACGCAGCCGAAGAGTAAGTCTGCAGCTACTCCGCACTTGCGAAGTACTGTTACAAGTGTGTGTCTGCTCTAAATAGCAATTAATTAGCAACTGAATTCACCTGTTGAGCAATTACTCGCCAAACACTGCTCTTACAAAATAATACAAACAGCAATTATATGGCCACTTAATATTTGTATTGTTACCACAAATAAATATGACACACTCACAAATAATGCACTGTATTTTTTGGTCAAATAAAAATTAACTGATGTTAAATGCATGTTTTAATTATTTGTTTAATAATCTCAAATGTGACTAAACAAACTTATAAACTACATCAGCTAAATCTTCTCGAAATAGACATATTCCTTTGTACATACCAAATAACATGAGCACCATAATGCAGCCTACATTTAATGTGTCTTAATATGTTTGTGTTAGTTTTTTTTTGGGAATATGTGTCCATATCTAATACTATGGCATGTTGCCCCTAGTAACCCAAGTTTTTTTTTTTTTAGGTTTTTTATATGGCCAATTAAGTGTTGTGCAAGGCATACAGATTTAAAATTACACTATGCAATGTTTGTCTTAATATTCTGATTGTTCCCTTGTTCCACAAATGTCAATATGCCATGTTCAAGTTTACAGGGCACAGTTTTCCTGAGTGCATAGCCTTTAATAAAACACACAAACAATTGTAAAGTAATTTTTTTTTTACTTAAAAAAAAGAACAAATTCACCAACATAACATGGCTACAAATGAGCATCACATACAGAGATGGACATAGCAGCAAGCAGATGGCATTGGCCAAATGCACATAGCAGAACCCAGTACTATGGTAACCCCATCTTCTGACAAAATATGATGTTTTAAATTAAGTAAGTGAACCCCCAGCCAGACTAAACTTTTAGGGGAACTGAGGTAGATTCCGGAACAAACACACAAACACAAACATACACAGCACGCTAGGAAGAGGAAGATGGCTCAGGTGTAGGCACAAATAACTCACAGGCTACAATTTAAAGAAAACCTTTCACTTTGAGGGAGTTCTACATTCTGGCCACACAAGCCAAAATAAACAAATACATCGAGGCAACATGTAAAACATGGGTGCTGCCCATCTGGAGAGACATCACTTTCTCTTTTTTTTTCCTGCCTGATGTAGTTCTTCTTGGCTTGGTCTGCGGAGCGACCTTCGAGGGCCCTGCCCAGTGGGATGTTCTTCCTGGGAAGGGGGAGGGGAGGGATCCGATGTGGCTGGCTCTCTGCCACTGTGGGCAAGGGAGACAGCGATGTCCTGGAGCCCTTGCCGAATCGAATTGGCAAGTTCTTGGAAGGAGGAGGCAAGTTGATCTTGGCCCTGCCTGATCTCTGCCAGACCTTGGCAGAGTTGAGCTACACCTTGCTCCACACTGGTTCTGTGCTCAGTGAGCCGGACAGGTATCTGGCTTACCTCCCGGAGCATCCTGTCCTGAAAAGCATTCAGGCTCTCACCATACCTGGCTATTTCAATCATGATTTCCGGGATAGCAGAGGGTTGGGTGGGGGGGCCAGTTGGAATCTGGATGGGTGGGATTTGTGGTCCCACAGTGCCAGAGACACTAGGTCCCTCCACCTCAGCCTCAGCCACATAACCCTCCTGTGACTCTACCTGCTCACCCCCCTGTGCTGTGTTATGTTCAAAGCAAATAGAAGAATGAGTGGAAAAAGAGTAGAAAAAAACAATATGAGACTTTTGGATCCCAAAAATTTTTACAATACAAATATGTGTGTAAACTTACCTGGCAAGTCATGTGCATGGAGTATTTCAGACAGGTCCATGTCCATATGAGACACCCCAACCCCCTCCTCGTAGCTCACACAGTCCATCGCTATCTCCTCAAGATCTGTGTATTCTACAGTGGCAGCAGGACCTCCCCCTGTTGCCCTCGAGGCATTCCACTCCGCAGACCTCTTGCCCTTCAGGTGGGATTTGAAGTTGGCCCAACTGCATATGTGGTGAAAAATAGGGGCAAGGTAGTGTTAAATGATGAAAACCTGTTTTAATATATAGTACACATGTTATGCATTTGGTTGCTATAGGCAACATCACATCTAAGTAACTTTTTAAGAATACTTGGCACAGAAAATGGATGGCAATATACACTTACCGTCTTCGTACTTCCTGCGAGGTGCGGACTATTGAGCCGACTTCATTAACAGAATCAGTGATGTCCCTCCAAGTTCTGTCTTTGGTTGCAGAACGCATGTTTTTGGGTCCTCGATGTATTTTTTGCATGGCCTGTGTGACCAAAACCCGTAACTCCCTCTTGTTATGATTCCAGCACTCTGGTCTGAGGAGATCTTATTGCAAGGACCGGAGCACTGGAACGTAATGCTGGGAAAGGGGAATGGAAAGGGAATAGCCCCTGGCGCCCTATCTCCGTTGTCTCGCCTGTGCTGTCAGTACACTCTTGTGAGACTATGGTTGCTTGAGCCCATGGCAGCCGCGTTTGAAGGGCGGATTACGTCTGCCCAACTTCGATGCCCCCTCAGGTCTTAATGAGAGACAAAGAGTGTACCGAGACAGGGTGATAACAAGGGGCCCTCTTACTGAAACAACCAAAAGCCAGGGGCTACTAACTAGCCTAAAACTAAATGTATGTGCGGTTGGCCGCCAAAGGAAAAGAACAACAAAGGAAATGCTGACCACACGCCCACACAATACTTTTGTGTACCGGCGGTGACAGCATAAGCAGAACCCTCTGCAAAACACCAGTGACAGAAATAATAATGGAATACAGCGGCCTAGGCCGACGGACGCGGCAGAGCCGCTACTCACGGAACCGGTACGAATACTGGCAAACGGACAGGAACTCCCAATGCTGCTGACACAGACTCTTAGAACTGGAGGACAGGCAGAATCCCAAACGAAAGACCGGTGGACACCAAGAAGCCAGAAACTTGACCAGGCACAGGCAAAGGCACTGGACCTCAGGACAGGAACGCCTCATGGCAGGACACGGGATCAGACATAGGAATCGACACAGGGACTGATTCAGGAATCGACACAGGAAGCTCAGGAACTAGCAGGAACCAAGCTCAGAACTCAAGCAGACCGGATACCCAGAAATATCACCAGCATCTGTGAATTGCAGTCAGCCAGCATATAACAGAGAGGCCTAATTAATAATCTCATGCAGCTGCCCTGTTGCATGACTCCAAACTGACAAGATGCGATTAGCAGCCAGGTGAGGCTGAACACATGGGAACAAGCTGCAATTACACAGACTCACCAGCGGCAGCAGACAAGAGTATTCTAAAACAGAGCAACAGGAAATCCTGGCATGCAAGACAACTTTATAAACATAAAATAGGAATGAACCACTACCTGTGGTTCATAACAGTATCCCCTCCTTAAGGGTGAGCTCCGAGCACCCCATGACACCCACGGGGAACATGAACAGAAGTATAACATAAAATACATAACCAAAATGCAAAAATGGAAATGAGCCACAGCCGTGGCTCATAACATTACCCCTCCCTTGAGGAGGGGTCAAAGGACCCCAAAATACAGACTATCCAAAACAAGGGATACACAAAAAAAAAACCTGACACACTGGTCTAACAGACACGAAAACAGAAACAAGCTGCAACCACAGCTTGTAACAGTGCCCTCCCCCTGACGGTGGCCACTGGACACAAGATAAGGAAAAAAATAAATCTTTTTTTTTTTATTTATATCAAGGCAAGAGTCAAAAATTATTTCTTTTTCTTCTTCTTTTTACAAAGCTCTTTAGGTCTGACCAAGGTAATTCCCCAAACATTGTCTGAACTGAGGGTACCACCCAGCAAGGCTGCGTTCAAATCAGAGACAGGTTTCTTACCCTTGGGAGCTGAACTTTCTGGCAAAGTACTATTATTAGAAGAAGAAGAAGTCAGGAAAGCACATCCTGCAGTCAAAACAACGGGCTGGAACTCTTGTGCCGAGTTTACAGTATTTGGTGGACTCTCAGCAGACAAGACGGGTGACTTAGAGGAACCTGAACCAATTTCTTTGGAACCATATCTTTTAATAATTGCATCACTGAATGCTGGGGGATCCTGAAGAATGGGATCTTCAGCTTTCATTAGGCTGGTCGCCCACTCAAAAGGCTCTCCTCTAAAAGAATAAATCAGATAAAGCACAAGGTTCTCTGAAGTGATGCCCAGAAATGGTCTAGACAACATAATAATGTAATAGTGTTTGTAAAGCGCCAGAAATTGGGCTAAGTCCCCATCAAAGATTATGGATGTTGAGATATCAGAGTCAGGATCTGTTTCCTTCCCATCTGACTGACTGGAGTGCTTTGCTAGGACCTGGTCACTATTGACCTTACTCGAGGCTGAGACTCTCTGAACCCCACCCGGGGCAGTGACTTTCTGAACCCCACCCGGGGCAGTGATTTTCTGAACCCTACCCGGGGCAGTGACTTTCTGAACCCCACCCGGGGCAGTGACTTTCTGAACCCCACCCGGGGCAGTGACTTTCTGAACCCCACCCGGGGCAGTGACTTTCTGAACCCCACCCGGGGCAGTGGCCTCCGGGAACCCCGCTGGGGCTGTGGCCTCCGGGAACCCCGCTGGGGCAGTGGCCTCCGGGAACCCCGCTGGGGCAGTGGCCTCCGGGAACCCCGCTGGGGCAGTGGCCTCCGGGAACCCCGCTGGGGCAGTGGCCTCCGATTCTTTTACTGGGACCGAGCCGTCGGCCTCCCCCACTGGGACCGAGCCATCGTCCTCCCTCTCTGAGTCGATAATTATCAAAACTTCTCCCGGGACTATGACTTCCGGAACTTTTGCTGAAGCTATAACCTTCAGCACCTCCACTAATGCTACACCTCTTAAGTTCTTTCCTGGGGAAGTGACCTCTAGACCCTTCTTAGAGGTTGCGTCTCTCGAGACCCCACTTGGGATATTACTTCAAAGATCCCTTCTGGGGTTTTGCTTCTCGAGTTCCCTTCTAGAACTATGGTTTCAGATACCCTTTCTGGGGTTGCGCTCTTCAAGTCCCTACCTGGGGTAACAGCTTCTGAGACCCCTTCTGGTATGGAAACCTGAGCTAAAATATTTGATGTCCCTCTATAAGCTAGAGCATCGGGTACCGCTCCAGCACTCTGGGCATCGGGTACCGCTCCAGCACTCTGGGCATCGGGTACCGCTCCAGCACTCTGGGCATCGGGCACCTCTCCAGGACCCTGGGCAACGGGCACCACTCCAGGACCCTGGGCAACGGGCACCACTCCAGGACCCTGGGCAACGGGCACCACTCCAGGACCCTGGGCAACGGGCACCACTCCAGGAACCTGGGCAACGGGCACCACTCCAGGAACCTGGGCAACGGGCACCACTTCAGGAACCTGGGCATCGGGCACCACTCCAGGAACCTGGGCATCGGGCACCACTCCAGGGGCTTGCAACTCTGCTTCAACAGGAACCTCAAGAGAGGAGAGAAACATTCTCTTTTGATTCCTAAATCTATAATGGGGTTCCCTTGCCCAAGGACCCCAATTATAGGACAGAGAGCTTTTTAGTGTGGGTTGTGTGACAAGTACCTCTGCCACAGTAGAGACAGGAGTAGGTCTTGTATCCTGACTCAACTTGGCCAGAGGGCAAGACTCGTCACCACACTTTGGCTTGCGCAACTCACAGGTCTGCAGATAGTGGCCTAAACCCCCACAATATAGGCATAAGTTTAAGTTTCTGCGACGCAGATGCTCCTCTTCTGAGAGCCTGGGCCGCAGAAAACTTTTAAACCTTTTTTCTTCAATTAAACCAGAGGATTCTCTTGTCACCATACTGTGAACAAGAGTCTCTTTAGAGAAAGATGTACTCTCAACGACTTCTGGCAAGATGAGCAAGATTTTAGTCAGAAGGTTTTGCAGTTGCTTTAAGGATTGCTGCAAAACTTCTAGTCGCTCTGGTCTCAAAGCACTGAAAGCAGAGTTCTGGGCTGAGAGAGATGCCTGCAGGGCTTGCATAGTAGACATCGGAGGATTTAAAACTAGACAAGACAAGGCAAGACTAGACAAGGCAAACTAAACAAGGCAAGACTGAATTTTTAAACTAGACAAAACAAGACTAATTTTTTTTATTTTTTTCAAAACACCGGACTGGATTCAAAACACCGGACTGGATTCAAAACACCGGACTGGATTCAAAACACCGGACTGGATTCTAGACTAGACACTGGACTGGGCCAAAAAAGAAAAAAAAGTTTTTTTTCTTTTTTGTGGTATGGCTGGTGATAATGTTATGATTCCAGCACTCTGGTCTGAGGAGATCTTATTGCAAGGACCGGAGCACTGGAACGTAATGCTGGGAAAGGGGAATGGAAAGGGAATAGCCCCTGGCGCCCTATCTCCGTTGTCTCGCACGTGCGGTCAGTACACTCTTGCGAGACTATGGTTGCTTGAGCCCATGGCAGCCGCGTTTGAAGGGCAGATTACGTCTGCCCAACTTCGATGCCCCCTCAGGTCTTAATGAGAGACAAAGAGTGTACCGAGACAGGGTGATAACAAGGGGCCCTCTTACTGAAACAACCAAAAGCCAGGGGCTACTAACTAGCCTAAAACTAAATGTATGTGCGGTTGGCCACCAAAGGAAAAGAACAACAAAGGAAATGCTGACCACACGCCCACACAATACTTTTGTGTACCGGCGGTGACAGCATAAGCAGAACCCTCTGCAAAACACCAGTGACAGAAATAATAATGGAATACAGCGGCCTAGGCCGACGGACGCGGCAGAGCCGCTACTCACGGAACCGGTACGAATACTGGCAAACGGACAGGAACTCCCAATGCTGCTGACACAGACTCTTAGAACTGGAGGACAGGCAGAATCCCAAACGAAAGACCGGTGGACACCAAGAAGCCAGAAACTTGACCAGGCACAGGCAAAGGCACTGGACCTCAGGACAGGAACGCCTCACGGCAGGACACGGGATCAGACATAGGAATCGACACAGGGACTGACTCAGGAATCGACACAGGAAGCTCAGGAACCAGCAGGAACCAAGCTCAGAACTCAAGCAGACCGGATACCCAGAAATATCACCAGCATCTGTGAATTGCAGTCAGCCAGCATATAACAGAGAGGCCTAATTAATAATCTCATGCAGCTGCCCTGTTGCATGACTCCAAACTGACAAGATGCAATTAGCAGCCAGGTGAGGCTGAACACATGGGAACAAGCTGCAATTACACAGACTCACCAGCGGCAGCAGACAAGAGTATTCTAAAACAGAGCAACAGGAAATCCTGGCATGCAAGACAACTTTATAAACATAAAATAGGAATGAACCACTACCTGTGGTTCATAACAGTATCTCCTCCTTAAGGGTGAGCTCCGAGCACCCCATGACACCCACGGGGAACATGAACAGAAGTATAACATAAAATACATAACCAAAATGCAAAAATGGAAATGAGCCACAGCCGTGGCTCATAACACCTCTTAGTAAAGGCGGGCTGTCTTTTCTTTTTTTTGGAAGTAGCCTGTGAGCTATCGTCCTGACCTTCCTCACCATCTTCCTCTTCACTAGCTGCTTGTGTAGTTTGTGTTTGAGCTGCTAGTCCGGAATCACCCTCAGTTTCCCCACTAGCCATGTCTGGCAGGGGATTCACTCCTAACTCCTGGGTATCAGAAGATGGAGTTTGTATAGTACTGTGTCCTGCTATTTATAACTCAGCATTGCCAAAGTCAAGCATCTGCCTCTGCAGTGCTAAGCTTCTATGTGCTAAAGCTGCCATCTGCTTCTGCACCTCGTCCATCTCTGCTGCCATCTGCTCACGAGTAGCCATGTTGCTGGTGGCATGTGTGTATGCACGAGTGTCTAGCTATTTATAGCTGCGTGTGTTTTCCGGTGCGGAAATCCGCGCAGTTGTATATTATGCAAATTGGTCCAGTGATTGTTGCGCTGGCTATATAAACGCCCTGCATGCAGCCTGTGTGTGTGTGGGTGTATGCTGAAAATTACTGAAGCAAGGTGGACATTTCTGAGTGAGCACATTTCTGAGTGAGTTTTGAGAGTATTTTATATTGTTTCAGTACAGTTTTTTTATGTAATGTTCTCCTTTTCATGTATGTTATGTAAGATTGTTGTATACAATGGTTTTTTTTTTATAAAAAATGTTTTTTTTATATATATGTGAAGACTAATATGTTTATGATTTGAAGCCATATCTCAATGATATGTGTGTGTGTGTGTGTGTGTGTGTCCGCGGGTGCGAATCTCCGCCCATGAGAGCTGCACAAACTGTCCTGCACATTAATGTACACATTTCAATAAAGTTTATTACAGATGACACCATGCAATTACAACCAATCACATGCCACCACACACTATAAATATAAGCCCATATATGGAAAATGCCATTGCCATCATGCGTGCAGCAGCATTTACCCGCCGGGAGCTGTGCGCTCTCGTTGCAGTAATGGACCGCCGCGCAGGGCCCTTTATCCCAAATAGGGTTAAGCGCGAGGCCTACGCGGAGGTCCGCCGCGTATTGAGAACCCGCGTCCGCAGCAGGAGGTCCATCATTCAACTGGAGAGGTGCTGGAGCGACCTCCGCAGGCGTACGCCAGACCTGTTGGCGGAGCTCCGCCAACAAATCCGTGACTTATGTAGGCGCAGTAAGTAAAATATTATAGTAAATAACACAGAATTTTAGCACAAACTTTGCATACTTTCACTAACTGAGAGTGTGAAATTTTGCACAATTACACTAAACTATTGTAGAATAAACATGACACAGTGTGTATGGGTAGGGCAAGCAGTACTGACTGTGTAGCAAGGTGCTTCTGCAAAAGTGAATGTTGTTGTGCAGAGTTGCTACACAGCCTGTCAACTTAACCCAATAACTTGCTCAGTGGGTTTAATTTTCTAATGTGGGAGGTTTTTGGAACTGGTGATGTTGCCTATATCAAACAATCAGATTCTATATATTATCTGATAGAAGCAGCTTAATAAATGTTACGTATAATCTGATTGGTTGCTATGGCCAACATCACCAGTTTTAACATTAAAAAAAATTATTAATGTTACCCCTGTCTCTTTAACATGGGACAGAACAGAGTAATAGGAATATGCTGATGTTATAAATTTATATGCTACAACCTAAATATTACATATGTCATTCTAGGGCGAGCACAACGGCAAGCTGCAGATGCTGCTGGGAGCCCACACCAGTCCCCTTCTCAGGCCCCCTCCCCTTCTGTCGCCCCATCCCCCTCTTCTTCCCACGCCCCTTCTCAGGCCCCCTCGCCTTCTGTTGCCCCATCCCCCTCTTCTTCCCATCTTCCCAGGCCCATTCTCCGGCCACCTCACCCTCTCCGGCCACCTCACCCTCTCCGGCCCAATCCCACTCTCTTTCCCAATCCCCCTCTCCGGCCCAATCCCACTCTCTTTCCCAATCCCCCTCTCCCGACCAATCACCCTCTCCGGCCCAATACACCTATCTTCCACAATTCCCCTCTCTGCCCCCCTCCCCCTCTGTGTCCCAAAAATCCTCTCCACCACCCTCACCCTATCATTCTCAAACCCCCTCTGTAAGATCCTCCCCCTTCCATCCTCTTACAGAAATAGACCCTCCTTCCCCCATCCAGCCCACATCCCCCATCCAGCCCACATCCCCCATCCAGCCAACAACACCAATCCAGTGTACATCCCCCAGCCAGCCACCTTCGCCACCATTGGAATGGGAAGCAGAGGCCCCGGAGCCACTTGAGGGGGAGGTGGGCAAGTGGCAGAGGAGAGTAAGTTCACACACATTCTTTTTTTTTTTTTTTAAATACCACAAATTCAAATAAATGCAGTGTTGTACTGTGGCCAATCTTTTGTCAAGGTTAAATGCTTGTCTTCTTCATCATGGTATGGATGATGCATTTACATTTGTGTGAGGAACATTATATGTACAGTGTCTACATCTGCAATGTTGAGGATGCCCACTCTGGGTCGCCAATCACTATGTCGACAGGTTTGGCTGCACAACAGGGTTTGTATGTGATACATTATATGCCAAACATTTAGACCTGAGTGGTACTTTTTGTGTGGTTTTACTTTTACAATTGTGCCTGGGTATTGCAATATTTTATCATTAAAGTCGCAGGAGTCAGTTTGTTAGGCAGGCTAAGGACACAATGATTTGTGTTGTTAAAGTTACACTCCTACTATTTAGGATTTATACATTTAGAAAGCTGTTAGACCTTATGTTGTAAGGCAGGCTTTCATGGAGTGTGGGCATGCTACGATATGTGGTCCTTCTGAAGATGTGGATATGCAGTGTGATGATGCAGGGCCAAAAACAAAAAAGAAAAGACTGCTTCACTCCAGATGTGAATGAATCCCTGCATGAGGCTACATTTACTAAGATGGTATTACAATTTAATTTGGAATTTTGGCCATAGCAACCAAGCAGATCATACTTATCTATTATTTTGCACCTTCTACAAGATAATATGTTGATTTTGATTGGTTGGTATGGGTAACATTCCATCTACAATATAACTCCCATATTACTGTATGTACCCCATGGTGTCGTACACTTTGTTTAAGTAAAAAATAAAAAACCTTGCTGAGCAGGCTTGTGTGTTGTTCTGCTAATGTTTTCTCATTAAAACATCCAAGATGTAGTTACTTGGCCATTAAAGCAGGCCTGTCCAATCTGCGGCCCTCCAGCTGTTGAAAAACTACACATCCCAGCATGGCCAGACACAGCTTTTGCATTCTCGGACAGCAAAACTGGGTCAAGGCATGCTGGAATATGTATTTTACAAACAGCTGGAGGTCCGCAGTTTGGAATGCCTGCATTAAAGTGTGCTTTGTGCCTTGTTTGTATAATAGGTAATGTGAGGAAGTTATTAATGTTTATTTTGCATCTTAATTTCAGATATTGCGGTTGGAGATCCCACAAGTTTGGGCAAAATTCTGGCCAGCATGCGCCAGCAACTACAAAATTTACTGGCAACAGTAAATTTGATGGAAAAATTTGTTTAAAAAAAAAAATAATTTTAAAAATTTTGTTTAAAAAAACAAAAAAATAAACATTTTTGTTTCAAGTTAATCGGGTGTTGTGTTTATTTATGCAATAAAGGAACTGCAGATTGCCTAGCAGAAATTGGTTAGCTTAAACATTTCTGACATGTATCTTAATGTGAATTTAAAATTTATACCGAAAATAAACATTAAAAATAGTTATGAGCTTATTGATTTTAAAAACATGTTAACACATTTATTCACACACTACACCTCTACAAAAAAAAAAAAAAAAACAAGCCAACAAGCCACATTTCCCACATCTATATTAAAAATAACTTATTTACAATGTTAATGGCCAATTATGCCTACAAAGTGTTCTTCAGGTATTATTTGTAGACTTAATTGGTCATGACCATTAACAATCATTACACTAATTGGATTCGTAATTGAGGAAGGCTTGTGGAGCCTTATTTAACTTAAAAGTGAAAAAAACCCATTGCTGTGCGTTTTTTTAGCAAAAACGTGTGCAATTTTAAGAGGAATGTGTAAATCTACGAGAAGTTAGGTTTTTTACGATGAGGTTTGTAGTATTGCGATGGGTTCGCATTAGTGCGATGTCATTTGGCATACGCCCACTTTGTATAATACTGCGGATGAATTAGCAAAAATACGTTGGAGGCGGATATTCGCCATTTTGCAACATGTTCGCAATTTTGCGCATACCTTGTGCGAACGAAAGAAATAGCGAACAACTCGGAATGACCACCATAACACATTGCAGCCCGGCCGGATCATTGAGATCCGTGCAAGACTTCATTGTGTACATGATGAGGTGTTTAAAGAGTTAAAAATGTAAAAAAAAAATTGTGTGGGGTCCCCCCTACTATGTATAACCAGCCTCGGGGTCTTTGAGCCGGCCCTGGTTGTAAAAGTACAGGGGGAAAATTTTGTAGGGTCCCCCCATATTTAAACAACCAGCACCGGGCTCTGCGTCCGATCCTGGTTCAAAAAATATGGGGAACAAAAGATGTAGGGGTCCCCCGTATTTTTCAAACCAGCACTGGGCTCCACTAGCCAGAGAGATAATGCCACAGCCGGGGGATACTTTTATATAGGTCCCTGCGGCCATGGCATTACCCCCCCCCCCGCCGACTAGTCACACCTGGCCGGGGTACCCCGGAGGAGTGGGGACCTCTTAAATCAAGGGGTCCCCACCCTCCAGCCACCCAAGGGCCTTGGGTGAAAACCGAGGCTGTCCCCCCCATCCGAGGGCGGTGGATGGGAGGCTGATAGCCTTTATGTAAAAAATAGAATATTGCTTTTTTGTGGTAGAACTACAAGTCCCAGCAAGCCTCCCCCCAAGCTGGAACTTGGAGAACCACAATTGTGGGGAAATAACGGGCCCGCTTGTACCTGTAGTTCTACTGCAAAAAAAATACCCAACAAAAAACACAACACACACACTGTGAAAGTAAAGCTTTATTTTACATACATGCACACTTACACACACATACTTACCTATTATCCAACGGAGCACCTCGGTCCCCTTGTCCCATAGAATCCACGGTGGACCTGTTAAAAGATGCCCAAAATACTCATCTATTATCCGGTGTAGTTCTTTCCTCTTCAGTCCATGTAGCATCCAGAGGGTTAAAAAACAACCCCGAAAAAACCCGAACCCACGCCCTAAAGGGGTTCCATGTTTACACATGAAACCCCTTTTTCTGAATGCCGGGACCCACCGTGACTACTGTCACTGGAGATCCCGCCAGCCAATCAGGGAGCTCCATGTCATGGCGCTCTACTGATTGACAGGCAAGGAACACAAAGCCAATCAGGCTCAGTGCAGCGGCTAGAATGGAGGATCGCGGTCCTCCATTCTAGCCTATGATGGGAACTTTGCAGTCTGCGGTTAACCACAAAGTTATTTGGGGTCACTCTTGTGTATTCATTCGTATTTCTGCCCCCTGTCATGAAAAGCATTACGAATAGCCCCAACACTGCCGATATTTGTGCTTAGTAAATTCCCGAGATGACAAAAGAAAAACCCAAACTCTGACAAAATCGGAACCTTAGTAAATATACCCCTTTGTCTGAGTGGGGATGTTTGAATTTTTTACAAGGCACAATAAACTTGCAGGTAGTGCAGTCATTACAACTGTAGCAACCGGGCGGTTTTCAATACACATTAGGCACCGCTGGCTCATTACACCCAGAAATATCCGAATCTATCCCGCAAGTTAGTGCCACGTCTAAAAGCAGCCACAGGTCTAAGCTTACCAAACATAGGCCCTCATTCCGAGTTGTTCGCTCGCAAGCTGCTTTTAGCAGCTTTGCACATGCTAAGCCGCCGCCTACTGGGAGTGAATCTTAGCATAGTAGATTTGCGAACGAAATATTAGCAGATTTGCGAATAGACAGTTCTTAGCAGTTTCTGAGTAGCTCGAGACTTACTCTGCCACTGCGATCAGTTCAGTCAGTTTCGTTCCTGGTTTGACGTCACAAACACACCCAGCGTTCACCCAGACACTCCCCCATTTCTCCAGCCACTCCCACGTTTTTACCAGAAACGGCAGCGTTTTTTCGCACACACCCATAAAACGGCCAGTTTCCGCCCAGAAACACCCACTTCCTGTCAATCACACTACGATCACCAGAACGAAGAAAAAACCTCGTAATGCCGTGAGTAAAATACCTAACTTAATAGCAAATTTACTTGGCGCAGTCGCACTGTGGACATTGCGCATGCGCATTAGCGACTAATCGCTCCGTTGCGAAAAAAAATAAAGAGCGATCAACTCGGAATGACCACCATAGGCAGGTCCCTATATGTGCAAACAATGGGCTATAACGCTTTGGACGCTCTTTTGATGATAGGACTGGCCGTGGTATAATCGCTAGTCCAAGGCAGAATACTAGCAGGATCCCTAAGAGTTGGTCTTAATAATTTTTCTCTAGGCATATTAAGTACCTTTTCTTTTTGTACTAGTAGGGAATCAAGATCATACCCCCTACTGTAAAATTTGTCTATGATCTTATCTAATTCCTGCGGGACTTTAGAAGGAACGCTAGTGATCCGTGCTAACCGTATCATCTGCGATAATGGTAGGCCCTTTTTCAAAGCCTCAGGGTGATAACTAGATGCCATTAACAGGGTATTCCTGTCAGTTGGCTTACTGTACACCCCTGTTTCCAATTTACCATCTACCACTGTGATATGCATATCCAGGAAACTAGCCTCCACCATGCTGCATGCATAGGTGAATTTGATAGGTGAATCCATTGTGTTAATTTCCAACATCATATTTTCAAAGGTTGGAATACCCCCTGACCATAGTAGAAATACATCATCTATGTATCTTTTGAACAACAATATGTTCCACCTTCTCTCTGGGACATTAAACAACATATGAGTTTCCTGCTCAAACATGTAAATATTTGCATAGCTGGGGGCTACGGATGACCCCATAGCACATCCCCACTTCTGCAAATAGAACATGCTGTCAAACAAGAAGTAGTTACGATTCAAGGTGAGATTAAACAAAGTAAGGAAAAGGTCATGATCAAACACAGAAATAGGCACATTTTTCTCAATGAAATATTTCATTGCACGCATCCCACCACTGTGTGGAATGCAGGTATAAAAGCTGCAAACGTCCAAACAACACAGGAGAGTGCCAGACGGCACTACACCAAAGTCACTTGTTATATTAAAAAAGGTAGAGGTGTCCTTCAAAAAAGAATCTTGTACATCTAAATATAGTTGGAGAATGCAGTCCAGTAACTGAGATACAGGGGAATACAATGAGTCACGGGCAGAGATCATCGGTCTACCTGGACGCCTCTCGCAATCTTTATGTAACTTTGGCAGTGTATACAACACAGGTACTTTTGGATGCAGTATACACAGAGCCTCAGAACATCTTTTGGAGATCTTCTTGCCATCAAGAGCTGCTGTACCTTCACAATGTCTGTCAGTTCCTTTTGGTACTGGATAGTAGGATCCCGCGGTAGCTTACAGTATATATTAACATCAGACAATTGGGACATAATTTCAGAGCGATAGTCACCCAAATTTTGTCCGCAGGGCGTATCACAATATCTCTCCATGTTTGACAGATTACAATGGATCTTATGAGGTGAACTGGAGTATTTTAATATCGACTCATCCATCAATCGCCCGAAAGTTTTAAGTGATGAATTTGCTGATAATGGGTCAAACGTAGATCTGGAAGATTTTTTTTTAAAATGGATCCAGAGCACCCGGGTTGTCTGACATACTGTATCTTTATTGTGAAAGAACTCTTTTAACCTTAGTTTACAGGAAAATCTATGTACAGATGTAGCCACCTTTATCTTGAGTGGCTGAGGCGTTTGTCCCGATAGAGCATACGCAGCGTACTGGGGCGTAGGGAGGCGCGCCTAGTCACAGAGAGGCGTATCTAATCGCACAGAGACAGACGTTTGGCGTTACCTTTACGTGTAATAACTGTGATCATCCACCAGATGCCGCTTTTTACAATCACCACTGCGCATGCGTGTGGGCTCCCGTAAAATACAATACCGAAATACTGTATATTGTATAGTAAGTACTATTTTACTAGTGCGTCTCGTTATGCTGCATACAGTATGTACAGCGTCTCATTATGCTGCATTATTTAATACAGTATATACAGTACAGGCGCAAATAGTACAGAATACAGTATATGGTCCATTTACAGTACTTTAGGAATATGTAAGCTAACAAATCCCGCAGACAAAGCAACAGAAAACCAGTAGTGTACACTGACGCAAATGGACGTGTTAGAAGTTCATTATTGCCTAATAATATTAGGAATATTGTACAGTATGTTAGCATCCTAATCCCATAGCCATTATGGCTTAATCAAAACTAATGGATTTATTCATCTGTCTGCGGCGAAGTGGTGAAGTGTTCCGCTTCCTATACTCAGAGTCCCGTGTTCGATTCCTAAAGTACTGTACAGTACGAATGCATGTTAGTTTTTTCCGGACACTTTTTATAATTTTTTTTATTCACATAAACCAGGGCAAAGCTGCAGGAGCGGATGTACTGTTAAGGTTCTATGCACCATACGGTACACATACAATTCTGTAGCAGGGCAGACTCAATCGAAATGGCTACCGCCTGTGACTCGTTGCCCCATGGAGGCCCTCAGCTATGGAGCGAGTGACGACATAGATTTTGCGGACAACGGGGCAGTGCTGAAGGTGCATCACAATCCCCTCGCTAACACACAGGGGCGTCAAAGGCTACGGAGAAATGCTGAGGGAGCGTCACAATCCCCTCGCTAAAATACATAGGGGCGATAGGGATAAGCGAGGTCTATGCACATTACGGTATACCGGACTCGATCGCATAGCACACTGTCAAAATGGCCGCCACCCCTGAACCTCCACCACGTGGCAGGCAGCGCTCGGAGATGGAGTGAGAGATAGCAGACGTCTTGAAGGCTACGGGTCATTGCTGAAGGAGCGTCACAATCCCCTCGCTAAAATACACAGGGGCGATAGGGATAAGCGAGGTCTATGCACATTACGGTACAGCGGACTCGATCGCATTGCACACTGTCAAAATGGCCGCCACCCCTGAACCCCCACCACGTGGCAGGCAGCGCTCGGAGATGGAGTGAGAGATACAGTAGCAGACGTCTTGAAGGCTACGGGGCAATGCTGAAGGAGCGTCACAATCCCCTCGCTAAAATAACAGTACACAGAGGCAATGAGGTCCCGTAGAATGATCAAATAATAAATGCTGTATAATGTACAGTATACAGACCCAGTGTGGTTCATTACCAGGGATGTGGTACAGTACAGTAAGTCAGCGGCCAAGTCCCCTAGCCATTAAGGCTTAATATCACTGCTTACAGTATATTTAGACATGAGCTTGTGTACAGTATCTGTCATGAGGTGTTTTTTTCACTGACAATATTATTTTTTTCTATTGTAATATACAGAGGCGGCAAACTAGCCAAATGGGAATAATCAGCTTCTGCTGAATAAAATGAGATGCTACAGTACATGCCTATATTCTGTGTGTGACTGCGGCTCTATGAAATGAAATCTGAAAATGTAAATATGAAATGCATTACTAATGTGCGGCATTATGTGTATAAGGTGTACTACAATATTTTCTGGTGTAACATAAGGAAAGGGCACTACTGTATGGTCTAATGCAGTGGTTCTCAAACTCGGTCCTCAGGACCCCACACAGTGCATGTTTTGCAGGTAAACCAGCAAGTGCACAGGTGTATTAATTACTCACTGACACATTTTAAAAGGTCCATACAGTAGGTGGAGCTAATTATTTCACTTGTGATTCTGTGAGACCTGCAAAACATGCACTGTGTGGGGTCCTGAGGACTGAGTTTGAGAACCTGTGGTCTAATGTAAATAAAGGTCAATGTGGTGGGGTGTAATGTGAATAAGGGGCAATACTGTTAGGAGTAATGTGGTACTATGATATGATGTAACGAGAATAAGAGACACTATTGCATGATATAATGTGAATAAAGTTGCAGTGCTGTGTTGTGTCATTTCATCTTGGGGTATTATTGTGTTACCATGCCCCTTCCCAGCAAGAACATGCACTGTTTTGGGCTGGCACTAAATGTGCACATTGTTCCTATTTAAAATATAGCGGGTAGAAGCGCCAAAATGGGTGATGGTGCTGGGAAAGGGGTGCAGGGTTAGAGGCGGAACTACCATCTGTGCAAGAGGGCATTAGCCAAAATCTAGCCTAGGGCATCATGTTGGTCAGGTATGGCTCTGATAATACTGTATACTGTACTCTTACTGTACTTTGTATTCAATAGAGATACTGTTTGCACACAGGTTTTACATGAATCATTGGCAATGCAGCAGGAGTGTCTCATTAGGCAATCTAAAATATACCACGACTATGGGTGGGGATACAGTAGGTAAGTTCTGTCACCATTAGCTGTCTGCTGTGTATAGCAGATTTCCGTCTGGGATGCATTTGTGTGTTTGTAATAAGAAAAAAACATTTTACTGTACATTTAGTGGATACAGTATTTCTCCCCCATAACGGCACATCATACTATACAGTTACCCCCATGTACTGTACCGTACCATACTGTATATTGGAATATTTATTGGAAAAGCATCAATATTAATGTAAAAAAAGTATTTATTACAACATCCGATTGCATGTACTGTACTGATCAAAATGTACAGTACTCTTATTCAGGACTGATAAAACAGAAAATAACTGTTCATACACATCAATAACATTACTACTGTATAATATTCTACATTAGTTTATGCAATAATCAGACAAAGGCAATTTTATAAACATTTTTAATAATGCACCAATTTAAAATTTTAAACAGAAAATACAGTACAGAACTACACATTTGTGGCTTGACCAATATCTTTTGACTATAACAGGTAATACTTTATACAGGTGATTTATATAATTATTACAATGTTCAGGTGTGAGTACTTCTAGCCAAAATTCCTTTATCCCATCCAACAGCTGCTGTTTTGTTGTTGGCTTCGCAACACTCCTAATGTACCTCTTCAATTGAGCCCACACTAATTCAATTGGATTCATGTCTGGTGATCTATAAAAAAAAAAAAAACGAAAAAAAAAAAAGAGTATAGAAAAAAAGTTAGTCAATTAATGACATTAAATAGAGAAAATTAAACATACGGTATTGTACTGTTTATTAAACAAAAAAATACATTTACAGTACTAGAGTGCTATCCAAAATTTTACTTGTACACTGTTGAAAGAATACTCACTCTGGTGGTGTGCGTTCCCAATTCATACCTTTCTCTTCCATAAATTTGGCTGAGGCGGAGTGTTTAGGATCATTGTCTTGGAATATCCTATGGTGAGTTAGGTAATATTTATTCACAAATGGCACCATACATCCCTCTACTATTGTTTCTTGGAAAAATTTCTTATCCATGATCCCTATAGAAATAAAAAAATGTTGTTCATTAATAAGCAACTCATTTTATTGTGCAGTTACATGTACTCTACAGTACAGCATGTATTTTTACAGAACACAGGCACAGAATAAAGTATAGTACCTTCGAAAAATAATAGGGGACCAGCTCCTAATCGTGATATGCCTCCCCATACATGGACTTTCAATGGATGCTTTGGGCGTGGTTTTAATGAGATATGGTTACGTTTCCAGAATGACATTCTGTAGAACCGCTGAAGGGCAACAGACGATTCATCTGTGAAAATGACATCATGAAATGTTTCACAACTCTCAATCCATCGCCGTGCCTGTTCAACTCTCTTTTCTATATTCACATCTCTTATCATTGGAGATATCCTGTGAAGAGCCAAAAATAATGAATCATATACAGTAATGAAAGAGATTATTGTATATACAGTAGACTGTATGTGCAGTATACTGTATTATATACCTACTGTATACATTAAACTGTACATACATTACAGTATATACAGAGTAATATATATATATATATATATATACACACACACACACACACACACACACACACACACACACACACACACACACACACACACACACACACACTATACAGTATGTAATCATCACAATAAGCCGGCTTCATTGCTGTCTCTGAGTGCCTATACAGTAGGTATCTCTTTTGGGATAGAATATATATAAATATATATATATATATATATATATATATATATAAACACACACACACACACACACACACACACACACACACACACACACACACACACACACACTGTATATATTATAAAGTACACACTCTGTATAATGATTTATGGCATTGTTATATCACTTATCAAGGGATTATTAACAGTGAATAAGTGTGCATTTACTGTATGGTTTATACTGCTTTCAGTATTTTACCTTGTTGCGCCAAAGGTCCAACCCATTTTCCGTCGCATCCTTCTGACGCTGGTGGCCGATATGTCCAGGTCATACTTGGAATGGAGAATTCGTTTTATTTGCAAAGCAGTACGCTCATCATCCTCACGAGTTAGTTCCTCCACAATTTGTTGCACTCTCCTACAGTACAATACAGTATGAAAAATATGAATTAATGAACAGCACAATCACAGTTAGATTAAGTGTTTTTTTTATTTCCAAAAAATTGTCTATTGTATACAGCAAGTCATTTAAACATTACAGTACTGTACAGTAGAAAATACAAATCTGGGCATTGTTCTCTCGAAAGCATGATAGCGCACCGTTTCTAAAGTGACTATAATGCCACTTTCTTTGAGCCATGCATGGATCTCTTTGATGGTTTTATTTTCTTTTTTCATGTTGGCGATTATCTTGCTCATAGTTTTGTTGATAGTTACTGGCATGTTGTCCAACTGTAATTCCTGTATGGAGAAAAAACATTTGTGAATACTGTAGTCTACAATTTACACATCTGAAAATTTGTAAGAGTTTTATGATAAAAGTTAATACTGTACATGTTTACTATATAGTACCTGATGTTCAAATTTTAGTACTGTATACTGTACAGTACTGAAAATACCACATCAGTGTTATGGACTGCAATTAGTTTCCTGTATAAAACAGATACAGTAAATAACCCTCCTTGGAAGTGCATGGGCCCTGTGAGACTTACAGTAGTGTACAGCATAAGGGGCGACTGACATGATGTACAAGCATTATATACAGTACATGTCAGTACTGTATGTAAATTCTTCAATTATTGCCTAACAACAATGCTGCTTACTGTATATTAAATACTGTAGGCCTAGAAATGTGCATCTCAATATGGTAGTTAAAAAACACAGGGACCTATGGGGATAAGCGAGTTCTATGCACATTAAAAATGGCCACCGATCGTGAACCCCCACCACGTGGCAGCGCTCGGATATGGAGTGAGAGATGGCATACGTTTTACAGGCCAAGGGGCAATGCTAAAGGAGCGTCACAATCCCCTAGCTAAAATACACGGGGATAAGTGAGGTCTATACACATTACGTTACACCGAGCTCGATCGCATAGCAACCTGACAAAATGGCCACCGACCGTGGCAGCGCTCGTATATGGAGTGAGAGATGGCATACATTTTACAGGCCAAGGGGCAATGCACAGGGACATTACAGTAAGGATATTCATGTAAGTATATAAATAATTGTAAACAGTAAATGAAAGAATTACTGATCAAATACTGTATGAAGAAACTGTGTCAATGAGCTGGAACACGTGAGGCTAGTAGAAGTTTTCAAATGCAGAAACAGAGAGCAAATTATCAGGAGATTTCTCAAAGGTCGTAGACGATCCACACCGCAAGTCTGATTACGAGGAAACAGCTTTGCAAAGTGGGTAGCGGGCAGTGACTGAGACACTCTTTTATTCAGACTCTACACCAATTAAATTCATCGTAGAAGTTCGTAGGCACGAAGCTGAGACCACGATTAAGCACACTGATTTCTGATTCCTGAAGTTCCTTGTCTGATAGATTAAAGATTAGAGTTTCTTCTTTTCTTTTTTGGGGTCTTTTTTCTCTCTGCGAGTTCTGACCACCCCTGCAGGTGGCAGTCCTTTGTGGGCTTTTGCTTTGACCCTTTTGCCTCCCCCTAAAGGTCCACTCACCGCTTTATTTGGATCATCAGACTTAGAGACAACAAAGTCACTATCTGTACTAGATCGACTATCATCCTTCCCTGTTGTCTCCATTGCCATGGTCTACGTTTTTTAGAACCACTATTCTGTTGATCTCCACCGTAGAGCCATTGATAGACCCTGTTCTCCTCATAGTCATTATCAACAGCAAACTTCTTATTGCGTTTGAACTTGAGTAGATCTTTTCTATATTGGTTACATTGAGTTTCCAATTTCTGTAGCCAATTCACATTGGTGTCATCCTCCAAAGTTGAAATATGTTCTTGTTCGTATACATTGATCTTCTGCCTGGTGGTCTCCAGTTCCCTGTTCACTTCATCTACCACCAAAACCATTAAGTTGAACGCACATTTATTGAGAATTGCCACCCATTTTCTCACAAATTCTGGCTTGTTTCATCCAATCGTTGGCACATTGCGGACATGTAACCCACGAGGGATCTTCCGCTCTCTGTAGTAGTCGGCCAGTGATATGCTATGCAATAAAAAGTCTATCTCACATCATTTAATTCTTAATAGTTGGTAAGAGATGTCATCTGGATTCTATATAAGGTCCGTGGCTATAGGCACTTCCCTGGACAGAATACGGTTGTCACAATTGAGGGCTGGTGTCGGTAGCTAGAGGCCTCAGTTGTAGGGGCTAATGGGTACGTGAATTTAGAAGGCAGGAGGGGACTCCTAGACATGTGCTGAGTTTGTAGTACCAAGTGCCTGAAGGCGTGACCACAACAACAGGAAGTGCCTTTGAGGGTTTTATTAAATCATAAGAATGTGCAACCAAACAATAACAGTCACCAGTGAGTCTCTGAATCACAACTGGTAATGACCAGTAATCTGGAGTATAAGTGGGAGTGCTTAGTAACACTTGGAAATTCAGGTGGAGTAAAGAGTGATGCTAGGGATCGCAGGTAAGGCTTAAGTGATGCTAGGGATTGCAGGTAAAACTTGAGTGATGCTAGGGATTGCAGGTAAAGCTTGAGAAATGCTAGGGATCGCAGGTAAGCTTGAGTGATGCTTGGGCTCGCAGGTACATACTCCACTATCAGAGTGAGTAATGGAGACAGAGGACTACTAGAGAGTGGCTGCTGGAAGCCAGAGTCCTACACTCTGCTAGCGCTGGGTGCGGGAACTAGAGAGTCAGGTTGCACCACAAAGCCTCAACACTGGAGAACTGGAGCTGCATCGCAGAGGGTAACCACCAGGGAGTCAGGCTATACTGCAGGGAGAGTTCACAGGAGAGTCCTTAATAAAGCTGCATACTGGAATGCTGGAGAGACAATGGAAGCACTGACAACCCTCTGGGTGCTGAGACAGGATATTTATACCTGCTCAATAGCAGGTATTGGCTGACAATTAGGTTCAGACTCCAGCAGCACTGTGGATAGGTGAGGAGTGTATCACGTGATTAGATCCAAAATGGCTACGCCCATTGACGGGGATTGAAGGGGAAAAGCACTCTGAGACCATGAGTAAAACGGTAATGGTGGCAGAGGCCGCAACAGCAGAAACTCTACGTGCCCACACGCACACAGCGGCCACAGGGATGACGGTGGCAGCTGTGGCACACAGAGGACACACATCCAGCGGGGAGCCACAGGCGCAGCAGCGACGGCCGCTGCAGGGCTGAAAGCGCCACACCACAGCAAGTGAGTACACTGAGGAGGCCGCTGAACCAGCGCTGCAGGCCATAAGCAAGAGATGTATGCCAAAACATAGCTATAGCCTGGCCCTGGCTCACTGAGCCAACCTCAGGAGACACCTAACAGGCAGGAAACGGCGTCCAGTTACCTGGACCGTGACAGCACCCCCCCTCCTTTAGGAGTGGCCCCAGAACACTTCTTAGGTTTTTGCGGAAATATGGAATGGAATCTCTGAACCAATTTAGGAGCATGGACATCAGATGCATTTGTCCAAGAACGTTCCTCAGGACCATAGCCCTTCCAATCTATCAAATACTGGAAATGACCATATCTAATGCATTAATCCAGGATCTTGGCGACCTCATACTCAACACCACGTTGAGTCTGGACATTGGGAGCAGAGGGAAGCGCTGAATGGAAGCGATTCAGAATCACCGGTTTGAGGAGTGAAACATGGAACGTCCTAGGAACCTTCAGAAACGGAGGTAGCTGAAGCTTGTAGGCCACTGGGTTAACAACTTGTTCAATCAGGAAGGGTCCGATATAACGGGGAGTGAATTTCATACTCGGAACCCTCAATCGTAGATTCTTCATAGACAGCCAAACGCAGTTACCAACTTTAAGGGCAGGAATTGCCCTACGCTTCTTATCCGCAAATCTCTTGTACCTGGAGGATGCTTTCAAAAGAGCTGCATGGACATTCTTCCAGTTATTTGAAAACTGCCTTATCATGATATCAGCTGCAGGCACCAATGTTGCTGGAAGCAGTTGGAATTCAGGAATTTTTGGGTGGAACCCATAATTGGTGAAGAATGGCGTGGAGGAAGATGAAGAATGATACTGATTGTTGTGGCAGAACTCAGCCCATGGGAGAAGTTGAACCCAATCATCCTGGGGAGAGGATACGTAAATACGGAGGAATGCCTCCAAGTCTTGATTCACCCTCTCAGTTTGCCCATTGGTCTGAGGGTGATAGGCTGTAGAAAACTTGAGCTTGACTTGAAGCGCTTGATAAAAACTTCGCCAGAACTTGGCCATAAACTGAACACCTCTATCAGAAATAATCTCCACAGGGAGACCGTGTAATCTGAAGATCTCTTGTATAAAGACTTATGCCAACTTGGGAGCTGTCAGAAGACCGGTGAGAGGAATGAAATGAGCCAACTTGGTGAACCGGTTAACTACCACCCAGATGGTGTTGAATTTGTTACATACAGGGAGATCTGTGATGAAATCCATCGAAAGATATGTCCACGGACGATGAGGAACAGACAAAGGAACAAGTTGCCCAGCGGGTGACTGGCGGGGTACCTTGTGTTGGGCACATTTTGGGCAGGAGGCCACAAATTCAGCAATGTCTTTCTTTAGGGTCGGCCACCAGTATGATCTGGAAATGAATCCCAAGGTCTTGTGTATGCCCGCGTGTCCAGCAAAGCGAGAGGAATGTGCCCAATGCAAGAGCTTCCTTCTGAGGGCCAGATTCACAAAACTTTTACCTGGCGGGGGCATAGAGTCCATCCTCACTGCGGATAATGCCACTGGATCAATGATATAATGCTTATCAGTAGACTCAGACTAATTTTCTTGCTCCCAGGAGCGGGAAAGGGCATCATCCTTGCGATTCTGTGACCCTGGACAAAACTGCAATTTGAGTCAAATCTGGAAAAGAAAAGTGCCCACCTGGCTTGACGAGGGTTAAGACATTGAGCGCCTTTTAGGTACAGGAGGTTCTTGTGATCCGTCATGATGGTGATGGTATGAGAAGCTCCTTCTACTAAGTACCTCCACTCTTCCAAAGCGAGTTTAATCGCCAAAAGATCTTGATCGCCAATAGTGTAATTACGCTCGGCTGGAGAGAATTTAGTGAGTAGAAGCCACAAGGATGAAGGTGACCATCATTAGCTCTTTGAGACAGTACTGCGCCCACTCCAACGGAACAGGCGTCCACCTCAAGGATGAAGGGGGAACTGGTATCTGGCTGTTTCAAAACCGGAGCAGAGATGAATCTTTGTTTCAACATATGAAAGGCTTGGGTAGCTTTTTCTGACCATTTGGAAGGATTGGCAACTTTTTTGGTAAGAGCCGTAATAGGCGCTACAATGGTGGAAAAGTCCCGAATAAATTTCCTGTAATAATTGGCAAACCCTAGGAATCTCTGGATGCCTTTGAGGGTTACAGGAATTGGCCAATCTCGGATCACTTGAAGTTTCTCAGGGTCCATCTCCAGGCTGGAACCGGATACAATATACCCCAGGAACGAAATGGATTTCCCTTCAAAGACGCACTTTTCCAGTTTGCAATACAAATGATTGGTACGGAGACGGGACAAGACCTCTTTCACCCAAAACCGATGTTCCTCCAGATCATTCGCGAAGATAAGGATATCATCAAGATAAACCACAACATGACGATAAAGAATGTCTCTGAAAATCTAATTCACGAAGTGTTGGAATACCGCTGGAGCATTGCTGAGTCCGAAAGGCATGATGAGGTACTCGTAATGTCCATCATGGGTGTTAAAAGTGGTCTTCCACTCGTCACCCTTTCGGATTCGGATGAGATTATAAGCACCCCGCAGATCTAACTTTGTAAAAATGGTGGCTCCACTGACGCGGTCAAACAACTCGGTGATAAGTGGCAGAGGATACCGAATTTTCACTGTGATATCATTTAGACCCCGGTAGTCGATACAAGGCCGCAGGCCACCATCTTTCTTCTTTACGAAGAAGAAGCCTGTTCCAGCTGGAGAAGATGAAGGCCGGATGAATCCTTTAGCCAGATTTTCCTTAATGTACTCTTCCATAGAGTGGGTCTCAGGCAATGACAATGGGTATGTGCGTCCACGAGGAGGAGTTTTGCCTGGGATGAAATCAACAGGGCAGTCCCACTCTCTATGGGGAGGAAGAATTTCAGCTGAAGACTTACTGAATACATCGGTGAAATCCTGATATGGAGTAGGTGGAACATAAGGAGACTTAGAAGAGGATTTGCAAACTGGAAGTACTTTGCATAGACATGACTCAGAACAGGAAGGACCCCATGCCAGGATATGGGTAGTCCTCCAGTCAACTTGAGGATTATGCAAGCGAAGCCATGAGAGGCCTAAAACCACAGGATGCATGGCCCTTGGGATTACCAGGAAAGAAATCAGTTCAGTGTGCAGAACCCCTACCGTCAGACAGATAGGGTCTTGGAGGTAATCACCGCATTGGAAATTTTACTACCGTCCATGACAGTTAAAGATATGGGAGATGACAGTCTCTCAGTGGGTAGAGACCATTGCTTAATGAACCTCTCTGTAATAAAGTTTCCGGCTGCTCCTGAATCCAACAAAGCAACGAGATTCTTGGTACTTTGATCCACTTAAAGAGAAACTCAGAGGTTGCAGTCACTTGAAGACGGAGAGGAATTCATTGCTCCTAGCTGACCCTCTCCTTGGCTGGCTAGGACTTGTAGTTTCCCGGACGCTTGGGACAGACGTTAATGAGGTGGGACGGTGCAGCACAATACAGGCAAAGATGGTGAGATAGACGTCTTCTGCGCTCAGCTGGAGATAATCGTGAGTGACCTATCTGCATAGGTTTGTCTTTGGGGGGAGATGGCTGGCGAGGAGGAGGAGCAGAAGGAATCTTATGAACTGTTGATCTGCCTCGCTCCATAGCTCTTTCGCGGAACCATAGGTCAACCTTAGTGCAGAGCGATATGAGCTCATTCAATTTTGAGGGCAAGTCTCTAGTAGAGAGCTCATCTTTAACACGTTCAGACAGGCCTTGCCAGAAAGCTGCATAGAGGGCTTCCTCATTCCAGGAAACTTCTGATGCCAAAGTCTGGAATTGAACTAAATACTGGCCGACAGTTCGTGTCCCCTGACGTAGCCGGTGAATTTCAGAAGAGGCTGATGATACTCGACCTGGCTCATCAAAGATGCGTCTAAAAGTTGCCACGAAGTTGGAGTAGGATGACAATAGCGTATCTGACCTTTCCCATAAAGGTGATGCCCAGTCGAGGGCGGAGCCAGTGAGAAGAGAGATTATATAAGCAACTTTAGTGCGGTCTGTAGGAAAACACTAGTTTAAGAAACCTCTGCAGGCTTTCGGGGATCCGTCATATTTAGCAGGTGTCGGCAAGTGAAAACGTGGAGCTGAAATGGGTATGGTGGGTGGGGACACCACCATAGGTACTGCAGTCGGCTCACTGGATGCCCCTGACCCACGGTGGGTTGCTTGAATTTCATCCAGCTAGAAGGAGAGGTGCTGAAGACATCGGATGACATGGCCTTGTGCAGCCTCTTGATGATCAAGGCGGGCTGCCAGTTCTTGCATTGGCCTTGTCCCTTGGACTTGATCTCCGACCGGATCCATTAGGTCAGTGCTTACTGAGGGCTGGTGTTGGTAGCGGGAGGCCTCAGTTGTAGGGGCTGAAAGGTACTGGAATTTAGGAGGGATGATTGGACTCCTTGACAGCACCAATGCCCGAAGGCGTGACTACAACTGAAAGTGAGTTTAAGGGTTTTTATTAAATAATAAAAGTCATGAAAAGTGTAACTGAATAATAACCATGAAAAGAGTCTCTGGACTTCAACTGGTTTGAGACCAGTACTGAAGGAGTAGTTGAAGGTATTTGGTGAAGCTTGAGAACATTGAAGGAATATGAAATCAGTAGCGGATCTTGCCACGGGAAGCAGGACTTTTGCCCGGGGCGCCGCCTTCCGGAGGGCTCCGGCGCCATCCGGAGGGCGCCGCACTGCAGCAAGATTCGCTGCTGCTGTGCCCCCCGCTGCCGCTGGCCGCTGTCCCGCTGCCCCGCTGTGAAGGCAAACTAGACACTACGCATCTAGATTCCCTTCATGGGCTGCCCACTGTGAAGGGAAACTAGACGCTAAGGTCCTCTCCACGAAGGGAACTAGTTTTTCTTCGTGGAGAGGACCTTTGCTGTGTGGTGCGCGATGACGTCAACCCGCACCGCACATCATTTCAGCGGCGCTACTACTGTACAGGGGGCGTAACTGACCACGCCCCCTGTATGAAGTCACGCCCCCTATGGATGCCCGGGGCTCAAAAAGACCCTGAGCCGGCCCTGTATGAAATGATGCTAGAGCTCGCAGGAATAGCACTTAGCTGTAATGTGGATTATTGAGAACTGTATTAACGGAGTTCCACTGAAGAAGGGCTACTGTTTAGCCGAAGCAAATACTCTTCCGACACAGGGTGCAATAGCAGGAAAGTTCGACTGCACCGCAGAGAGTTAACACAGGAGAAGCAGGCTGCACCGCAGAGAGTTAACACAGGAGAAGCAGGCTGCACCGCAGAGAGTTAACACAGGAGAAGCAGACTACACCACAGAGAGTTAACACAGGAGAAGCAGGCTGCACCGCAGAGAGTTAACACAGGAGAAGCAGGCTGCACCGCAGAGAGTTAACACAGGAGAAGCAGGCTGCACCGCAGAGAGTTAACACAGCAGAAGCAGGCTGCCCCGCAGAGAGTTAACACAGGAGAAGCAGGCTGCACCGCAGAGTATGGACACAGGGGAGTCAGGCTGTACTCCAGAGTGTAACACAGGAGAGTCTCTGGTGAAACTGTAGACTGGAAGACAATTGAAGCACTGACAATTTCCTGGGTGCTGGGACAGGATATTTATACCCACTGGTGAGCAGGCATTGGCTGACCCCTTGACACAGGCAGCAGTAGCACTGCGGATTGGTAGGAAGACTGACATGTGACTCCATCCAACATGGCTGCGCCCATTGACAAAGTTTGAAGGGGAAGAAACCATGTGCCAAACAACAACGGCAGCGGAGGCCGCGGCAATAGAGGACTCCACGCTACACGCATAGCGGCCACAGGGATGACAGCAGCGGCCGTGGTTCACAGAGGACGCCACACCAGTCTCCATGGGCAGGATCACGGGCGCGGCGGTGACGGCCGCGACGGAATGAGAGCGCCACACAAAGTCAGGTGAAAACACTAAGAAGGCCGCTGAGCCGACGCTACAGGTAGCATAAAAATTAAATGTAACCAAAGAATAGTTATGACCCGGGCCTGGCACACTGAGCCAATCTCAGGAGACACCTAACTGGTAGAAAATGGCAACCAGACACTCGGATCGTGACAAATAGTCCCCAAACAGCAAATGATGCACAGACAAATAAAAAAAAAGAGTTGCATGATGGAATTGTCCTTGCGCCCTCCCACCCACCCTTATGTTGTATAAACAGGACATGCACACTTTAACAAACCCACCATTTCAGCAACAGGGTCTGCCACACGACTGTGGCTGAAATTACTGGTTGGTTTGGGCCCCCACGAAAAAGAAGCACTCAATCTCTCCTTGCACAAACTGGCTCTACAGAGGCAAGATGTCCACCTCATCCTCATCCCCCGATTCCTCACCCCGTTCACTGTGTACATCCTCCTCCTCACAGAGTATTAATTCGTCCCCACTGGAATCCATCATCACAGGTCCCTGTTTAATTTTTGGAGGCAATTGCTGGTAAATGTCTCCACGGAGGAATTTATTATAATTCATTTTGATGAACATCATCTTCTCCACATTTTCTGGAAGTAACCTCCTACGCCGATCGCTGACAAGGTGACCGGCTGCACTAAACACTCTTTCGGAGTACACACTAGAGGGGGGGCAACTTAGGAAAAATAAAGCCAGTTTGTGCAAGGGCCTCCAAATTGCCTCTTTTTCCTGCCAGTATACGTACGGACTGTCTGACATGCCTACTTGGATGCTGTCACTCATATAATCCTCCACCATTCTTTCAATGGTGACAAAATCATATGCAGTGACAGTAGACGACATGTCAGTAATCGTTGGCAGGTCCTTCGGTCCGGACCAGATGTCAGCACTTGCTCCTGACTGCCCTGCATCACCGCCAGCGGGTGGTTTTGGAAATGTTATCCTTTTCCTGGCAGCTCCAGTGGCGGTAGAAAAAGAAGGAGGAGCTGTTGGCGGGTCACGTTCCGCTTGAATTGACAATTGTCTCACCAGCAGGTCTTTGGACATCTGCAGACTTGTGTCTGCCGGAAAGAGAGATGCAATGTAGGCTTTAAACCTAGGATTCAGCACGGTGGCCAAAATGTAGTGCTCTGATTTCAACAGATTGACCACCCGTGAATCCTGGTTAAGCGAATGAAGGGCTCCATTCACAAGTCCCACATGCCTAGCGGAATCGCTCCATTTTAGCTCCTCCTTCAATCTCTCCAGCTGCTTCTGCAAAAGCCTGATGAGAGGAATGACCTGACTCAGGCTGGCAGTGTCTGAACTGACTTCACGTGTGGCAAGTTCAAAGGGTTGGAGAATGTTGCACAACATGGAAATCATTCTCCACTGAGCTTGAGTTAGGTGCATTCCCCCTCCTTTGCCTATATTGTAGGCAGATGTATGGGCTTGAATGGCCTTTTGCTGCTCCTCCATCCTCTGAAGCATATATAGGGTTGAATTCCACCTCGTTACTACCTCTTTCTTCAGCTGATGTCAGGGGATGTTCAGGACTGTTTGCTGGTGCTCCAGTCTTCGGCACGTGGTGGCTGAATGCCGAAAGTGGCCACCGACAGCATCTCCTGCACACCCCTGTCATTTAAAAAAAAATTCTGCACCACCAAATGAATTGTATGTGCAAAACATGGGACGTGCTGGAATTTGCCCACAATATTGGTGGCATTGTCTGATATCACAAATCCCCAGGAGAGTCCAATTGGGATAAGCCAGTCTGCGATGATGTTCCTCAGTTTCCGTAAGAGGTTGTCAGCTGTGTGCCTCTTATGGAAAGCGGTGATACAAAGCGTAGCCTGCCTAGGAGCGAATTGGCGTTTGCGAGATGCTGCTACTTGTGCCGCCACTGTTGTTGCTGCGGGAGGCAATACATCTACCCAGTGGGCTGTCACAGTCATATAGTCCTTAGTCTGCCCTGCTCCACTTGTCCACATGTCCGTGGTTAAGTGGACAGTGGGTACAACTGCATTTTTTGGGACACTGGTGACTCTTTTTCTGACATCTGTGTACATTCTCGGTATCGCCTGCCTAGAGAAGTGGAACCTAGATGGGATTTGGTACCGGGACACACTTCCTCAATCAATTCTCTAAGTCCCTGTGAACTAACGGTGGATACCTGACGCACGTCTACCACCAACATAGTTGTCAAGGCCTGAGTTATCCGCTTTGCAACAGGATGACTGCTGTGATATTTCATCTTCCTCGCAAAGGACTGTTGGACAGTCAATTGCTTACTGGAAGTAGTACAAGTGGTCTTCCGACTTCCCCTCTGGGATGACAATCGACTCCCAGCAGCAACAACAGCAGCAGCGCCAGCAGCAGTTGGCATTACACTCAAGGATCCATCGGAGGAATCCCAGTTAAGAGAGGACTCGTCAGACTTGCCAGTGACATGGCCTGCAGGACTATTGGCATTCCTCTCTAAGGAGGAAATTGACATTGAGGGAGTTGGTGGTGTGGTTTGCAGGAGCTTGGGTACAAGAGGAAGGGATTTAGTTGTCAGTGACTTCTTCCGCTGTCACCCAAAGTTTTTGAACTTGTCAATGACTTCTGATGAATACGCTCCAGGTGAAGTATAAGGGAGGATGTTCCTAGGTGGTTAACATCCTTACCCCTACTTACTACAGCTTGACAAAGGCAACACACGGCTTGACACCTGCTGTCCGCATTTCTGTTGAAATAATTCCACACCGAAGAGGTGATTTTTTTGGTATTTTGACAAGGCATGTCAATGGCCTTAATCATCCCACAGACAACAAGTGTCTCCCAGGGTGCCTGACTTAAACAAACCACCTCACCATCAAAATCCTTCTCGTCAATTTCCTCCTCAGCGCCAGCAACACCCATATCCTCATCCTGGTGTACTTCAACAGTGACATCTTCAATTTGAATATCAGGAACTGGACTGTGGGTGCTCCTTCCAGCACTTGCAGGGGGCATGCAAATGGTGGAAGGAGCCACCTCTTCCCGTGCAGTGTTGGGAAGGTCAGGCATCGTACCCGCCGACACATTTGGACTCTTCTTGGGGATTTGTGATTTAGAACGCACAATTCTATGCTGTGCTTTTTCCAGCTTAACTCTTTTCATTTTTCTAGCGGGAGGATGAGTGCTTCCATCGTCATGTGAAGCTGAACCGCTAGTCATGAGGAACATAGGAGAGGGCCTTAGCTGTTCCTTGCCACTCCGTGTCGTAAATGGCATATTGGCAGGTTTACGCTTCTTCTCAGACGATTTTAGTTTAGATTATTGGGTAATTTTACTGAACTTTTGTTTTTTGGATTTTACATGCTCTCAACTATGACATTGGGCATCGGACTTGGCAGACGACGTTGATGGCATTTCATCGTCTCTGCCATGACTAGTGGCAGCAGCTTCAGCACTAGGTGGAAGTGGATCTTGATCTTTCCCTATTTTGCCCTCCACATTTATGTTCTCCATTTTTTAATGTGTGGAATTATATGATAGTACAGGTTGAGTATCCTTTATCCAAAATTCAAAATCCCACATTTTTGGGTCCCCTACTGAGATAATAACATATATATTATATATTATGTGTATATATATAGATATATTATATAGTGTCGTAGTTCCAGTTTCCCGGGGGGCACTCTCCATCACAAATAAAGTCCAATTGGGTTCTCTAAGGTCATAATCGGCTTTATTGGGTCGACGTTTCGGCTCAACAGTCAGAGCCTTTATCAAGACAAGCCATATACATTTTCATGTTGCAAAACAGTCATAACCTGTCCAAAAAACAGATACATAAAATAAGTTAAACACATAAATACAATCAGTCTCACGGGCCCAATCAGAAAATCACCACTGAGTGCAATATGCCAATAAAGTGACAAATTACCAGGGGGAGAGTGTAACCAGACATATACATATACACCCTAGATGCCAAATACAGCAAGAGAAAGCAATTTAAAGAATCCTAACGAGGACCCATCACCGAAGGAAACTATCAACCTACTTACTAGAATCAAATAATTCAACAGTGTCACACTGTAGTAAACAGACAACCAGATCAGCACATGAGCCCTATTAATGGAATAAAACGTATTATAGTTTCCCAATAATTTAAATCTGAAAAATACATCAATGTGAATCAAGGAAAAGGACTAATGTGGGCTTTACTTACTACACACTGGCTTTCAAAAGGAATAAACCATAAAGGGATACAACAGTCAATGAGCCCTCTGAAACATAAAGGGTAAATCATGACAAATATCCAAGAAAACTGGACCTGGTATAAGTAGACTGCAGGGAAAAAAGGAAAATAGCTCTTACCACTGGAGGTTAATGCTGGACGTCCATTCAGTGTGACTGTGTGTTCATAATGAGCACTGGGCGCCTTATAAGGGTACACTACTGGAAGTGCAATCAACACACAATAAACACATGATTATAATCCTGTCACCCTGATTAAATACTAAATAGGGTCCCCAACAATTCACTGCTCCGTGGGTCTAACACCTATGTATCCAATGTCACAATAACCAAAACCAATAGGTACAAACTAGGAGCCGCCGCTCATCCGAGCGGCGTGCGTTCCAGTGCCCGGAAGTGATGCACCAAGTGCGTTCCACCGGCCAGAGGAGACCAAACGGTCATCACAACCGTTACAACGCAGCGAAGCACGCCCTATATAACTAGATCAGGGAGATAGATAGATTCTGGAACAAAAAATAACAAACAACAAAGGACAACAACAAGCGATGTCCACAACATGTTCGCACACTGGGAGCCGCCGCTCACCAAGCGGTGTGCGTTCCAATACACGGTAGTGACGTACCAAGTTCGTTCCACCGACCGGAAGGAACCAAACAATCGTCATTGCCGTTGCCAAGCAACGCTGCCAGCCCTATAGAACAAAATCAGGGAGAACAACTGATCAAAGAAAGGGCAGCAACAACAGGTGACATCTAAAACATGGTCACAATAGGTCTCATGTTTCAATGTCACTACTGTGTCACAGCAATCAGTCCCCACACCGTAGGGGGTCCTCAAATACATGCGCTGACACTGTGGAACAACACAACCTCACAAGAGGACATTCCCAGTGCAACACCAACAATCTGCACTAACATCAGGTGATGTAGTCTCACTCAAAAGAGTAGCATATAACAATTCTAGCGCCATAGGCAGGTGTAACACTAAATTAGATAACTCAAGTCAACTTCTTGGACATAACGATTGGACATACAGGTGGGGCGTTTACGACCACCCTTTTAAGGAAAACTCAAATTGATGCATGTCTCAAGAGGGGCCTTGATAACCAATGGATAAACATGGATTTATTTGAGTATATGACGGTTGAAAAACCAAGTTGCCCAATAATCTATACATTGCCTAAAATCCATAAAACCTTATGCAGACCGCCTGGACGACCGATCATAGCAGCCGAAGGATCATTGTTGCAACCAGTAGCACAGTTCATTGATTCTCTATTACAGCCGTATGTCATTAAAAGTTCAAGTTATATACATGATACTAGTGATCTTTTAGATCACTTGAAATCGTATCAGGATCTCCCGGAGAACATACTGCTTGCCACGATGGATGTACAACCTTTGTACACCGTGATACCTCACTCTGAGGGTCTGGGAGCATTAAGAGAATTGATTTCCCTTGAACCTACTAAGGGAATACCGACTGAATATATACTTGAGTTAACTAATTTAGTGTTAGGACTCAATCATTTTCAGTATAAGAACGAATATTATTTTCAGGTTTCGGGAACTGCAATGGGGTCTAACCTTGCACCCTCGTATGCCAATATGTATATGATGGTATTCGAACAAAGACATATTTTGGCAGAGTTTGGACAAAAAAGTCAAATCTATAAACGATTTATAGATGACATACTGGTGGTTTGGCTCGACACCCGTGAAGCCTTTGTTGCTATGATTGATCGGCTAAATGGCCTTGATAGTCCGATTAAATTTACATATGAGATTTCTGCAGAGCATGTCAACTTCTTGGACATAACGATTGGACATACAGGTGGGACGTTTACGACCACTCTTTTTAGGAAACCTACGGATAGGAATACGACACTGTTGACTAGTAGTTTTCACCCTCCAGCCTTAAAATACAATCTACCAGTTTCACAACTGCTCCGGGTAATGAGAAACAATACTGATGATACTACCAGAGAGGTGCAACTCAATGATATGTTATACAGATTTAGGCAGCGGGGGTACAATCAACGCACTTTGAAGAAATGTTTACGTAAAGCACGTAATATTTATTTGCGTAAAGCATCTAAAAAAAGTATTAACACCAATAGAATGATATATATAACCAAATATGATAGCCATGCGCTTGAAACTAATAAGATTTTACGCAAACACTGGCCCATCTTAGCGACGGACCCGACCTTGCCCTTCACCCATACTGGACCACCATTTATGGCCTATGGACGTGGTGCCAATTTGAGACAGCTGCTTATGCGACCTACACTCCACCCGTATGAGTGAATGAATACTTCCCAAATGATGCGTCTGAAACCTGGCTGTTTCTCTTGTGGGAATTGCACCACGTGCAGGGCTATGAGAGTTGGGAACAGTTTCACACACCCCCATACGGGTAAAAATATAAAAATTAAATATCATTTACATTGCAAATTAGACCACGTAATTTATTTTTTAATCTGTCCCTGCGGTCTATACTATGTAGGACTCACCTCTAGGTGCTTTAGAGACCGCATGGCAAATCACAGGACCTCTATACGAGCAGCGATCCAAACAGGATCGTCTGACAAACCCGTAGCAAGACACTATCTTGAAAATAGACACCAGGTAGTGAACCTCAAATGCATGCTCATTGATTGGATTCCCCCTTTAGTAAATGGGGGTGACAGGGTATTGACTCAAAAAAAGAAAGAAAGTTTTTGGATCAACATGCTTGACACTGTTGCCCCGAGGGGCCTAAATGAATATAATACCATGAATATCTTCTTGTGATGTACATACGAATTCCTCTAGTACTTTATGTGATCCTTGATACAGAGTTTATTTTGTTTAAATGTGTATTTTTCAATGTATTTATGTAATGTATTGTATTATGTTATGATTTTATTCATTATTAGTCTTTACTCACGGGCCTGATTAGATACACCTACATATTCTTATGTTTATGCGAGCGAGCACTGCGGTGTAGCAGTGTTTGATAAACATTTTGATTAAGATCAAATGTTTTATACCTGGGGGGTATGCACCTGCCCATGGCGCTAGAATTGTTATATGCTACTCTTTTGAGTGAGACTACATCACCTGATGTTAGTGCAGATTGTTGGTGTTGCACTGGGAATGTCCTCTTGTGAGGTTGTGTTGTTCCACAGTGTCAACGCATGTATTTGAGGACCCCCTACGGTGTGGGGACTTATTGCTGTGACACAGTAGTGACATTGAAACATGAGACCTATTGTGACCATGTTTTAGATGTCACCTGTTGTTGCTGCCCTTTCTTTGATCAGTTGTTCTCCCTGATTTTGTTCTATAGGGCTGACAGCGTTGCTTGGCAACGACGATTGTTTGGTTCCTTCCGGTCAGTGGAACGCACTTGGTACATCACTTCCGTGTATTGGAACGCACACCGCTTGGTGAGTGGCGGCTCCCAGTGTGCGAACATGTTGTGGACATCGCTTGTTGTTGTCCTTTGTTGTTTGTTATTTTTTGTTCCGGAATCTATCTATCTCCCTGATCTAGTTACATAGGGTGGGCGGCGCTGCGTTGTAACGGTTGTGATGACCGTTTGGTCTCCTCCGGCTGGTGGAACGCACTTGGTGCGTCACTTCCGGGCACTGGAACGCCCGTAGTTTGTACCTATTGGTTTTGGATATTGTGACATTGGATACATAGGTGTTAGACCCACAGAGCAGTGTATTGTTGGGGACCCTATTTAGTATTTAATCAGGGTGACGGGCTTATTATCATGTGTTTATTGTGTGTTGATTGCACTTCCGGTAGTTTACCCTTATAAGGCGCCCAGTGCTCATTATGAACACACAGTCACACTGAATGGACGTCCAGCATTAACCTCCAGTGGTAAGAGCTATTTTCCTTTTTTCCCTGCAGTCTACTTATACCAGGTCCAGTTTTCTTGATTATCCCTTTATGTTTCAGAGGGCTCATTGACTGTTGTATCCCTTTATGGATTATTCCTTTTGAAAGCCAGTGTGTAGTAAGTAAAGCACACATTAGTCCATTTCCTTGATTCACATTGATGTATTTTTCAGATTTAAATTATTGGGAAACTATAATACGTTTTATTCCATTAATAGGGCTCATGAGCTAATCTGGTTGTCTGTTTACTACAGTGTGACACTGTTGAATTATTTGATTCTAGTAAGTAGGTTGATAGTTTCCTTCGGTGATGGGTCCTCGTTAGGATACTTTAAATTGCTTTCTCTTGCTGTATTTGGCATCTAGGGTGTATATGTATATGTCTGGTTACACTCTCCCCCTGGTAATTTGTCACTTTATTGGCATATTGCACTCAGTGGTGATTTTCTGATTGGGCCCGTGAGACTGATTGTATTTATGTGTTTAACTTATTTTATGTATCTGTTATTTGGACAGGTTATGACTGTTTTGCAACATGAAAATGTATATGGCTTGTCTTGATAAAGGCTCTGACTGTTGAGCCGAAACATCGACCCAATAAAGCCGATTATGACCTTAGAGAACCCGATTGGACTTTATTTGTGACGGAGAGTGCCCCCCGGGAAACTGGAACTATGACTCTATGTGTGGACCCACTGTGAAAGTGTGTATTCTACTGGGTGCACCCCATTGTTGACCTCACATTGATGTGAGTGCAGGACTTCCCTGGATAGATATATTATATAGATATATAATATAATATCTATATATATATATGTGTCATTATCTCAGTAGAGGACCCAAAAATGTGGGATTTAGAATTTTGGAAAAGGGATACTCAACCTGTAATATATCTGGAATTAGACGGCAGTAATGTCTGGAATTAGATACCACTGGATAGATACCAGATACCACTGTAACTGGAATGATGATGACCTATGCACAGTGACAGGACACTACCACAGCACCCTACAGCAGCAAGATGCAGCACAAGACACTGGACTAGTATATTAGTAAGGTACTGTAGTATTACTGAGCACCACAATGCAACACAAGAAAATGAGCAGAGATACTGAGCACTGATGATGATAATACTGAGAACTAACACTGAGCAGCAAGATGCAGCACAAGACACTGGACTATTAGTAATGTACTGTAGTATTACTGAGCACCACAATGCAGCACAAGACAATGAGCAGTGATACTGAGCACTGATGAGGATACTACTGAGAACTGACACTGAGCAGCAAGATGCAGCACTAGACACTGGACTAGTATATTAGTAATGTACTGTAGTATACTGAGCACCACAATGCAGCACAAGACAATGAGCAGTGATACTGAGCACTGATGAGGATACTACTGAGAACTAACACTGAGCAGGAGAGACACACTACTAGTATTACTGAGCAGCAATAAGTAAGCACTGATACTGAGCACTGATATTGAGATTTCCACTGAGAGAATGTAGCCACATCCTCTCTGCTCTCTCTACAATGCACGAGTAAAAATGGCGGCGACGCGCGGCTCTTTATATGGAATCCAAATCTCGCGAGAATCCGACAGCGGGATGATGAAATTTTCCCCCGTTAGGGTTTTCCGAGTCAGGCGGGAACAACCAAGCCTGCCTCGGACCCGTGTAAACTACGTGGAGTTCGGGGGGGGGGGGGGGTCGGTTCTCGGAGAACCGAACCCGCTCATCTCTACTATAAAATATACCATCTGGTGTGGTTCTTCAGGATTACTCATATTCCTATGACAGACTTTACCTTCCCTTCAGTTACACACGCTGTTTATATGACTGGTTGCATCCTGTGCGACCAGGTTAGATAAAGCACTTGCTGGTGTGTTCGCATCTGATGCAACCATATCAGGCAGATGGTTAAACAATGTGGTCACATACCATATTCATACCTCTCAACTATAGAAAGTTGGGAGGTATGCATATTGTACCCCAAATCTAGGAATAGGTGAGTGCTGTGGAATAGTGCTATATATATATATATATATATATATATATATATATATATATATATATCTATCGGTGAAAAGGTGGTACTTAGCGCTACACCAAATGAGTGAAAATAAAGAGAGTCTTAGTCCAGAGAGACACAGTGGTAATGTCCAATTTCTCTATCTCCAATCCACACTCCCTCTGACAGGGTGGCAGCCGTAATTCAGGTGACCGGTGTTCAGTCGGTCTGCTTTGATGGATCTAGATGGAAGGTGAAAACAGCGCCTACTAGTGCAGTATATGAGGATCCTTCAAATGAAAACCTCCACCAGTTCAATAACACCCTTAGAAAAACGCAAGTACCATCATGAGTGGAATTAACCACTTCATTAAATCGCACGCTCTCCAAATGGGAATTCCCGAACTGGATAGATCTTTCCCTTCAGCTCCAGAACCTCATGGTACTTCTAATGCTCAATGATCACCAATGAAAAGAAAGAAGGTAGCCAAAATAGTGTAATAAAGTTTTAACACCAGTTTAATTGTTAAAAAACAAAGCAAATGCCCGTACATCAAAATAATGTAAAAATAGCTTATCAGATGTGTAGTAGATACAGTTCATTCTCTGTATACATAGGGATGCTGGAGTGCGACGCCACTTGTGAGGATTCAGAAAGAGCTCTTTAAGTGTTGATATATTCTATTGGAAAACACTACCTATTAGGTTATTAGGGTGTCAGCACTCCCCTAAGTAGTCAGTAAAAGTAAAATACTTTGAAATGTAAACATAGAAAGTGTGATAGGGTATTGGTGTTTAGAGACTATAATGATTAAAATATGATCAGGTAGCCCAGATAAAATAAAAAATATGTGACATTTATTTATAAGTATAAGTAAAAAAAATTGCTGCATATTGTTACAAGAACACTGGAATAGTGTTTGAGGGCAGGTATGTTTGTCCCAGGTTCTTGTCTTACATGTTTTAGAAAGTAAACTTCTAGGAAAATGTTTTGTTTTTTCAGTTTGCTGGAAAAGCTGGATAAGGGCCCTGAGACAGAAAAGGGGCAAGTTCCAGACATTAGGCCCAGTTTGGGTCTTTGGCCTCACAGAGGGCTAATCAGGGTTTCAGCTGTGTAGGAGTGTTATAGGGCTGCTAGCCTGATCAGTGTGGGCAGACTGCCTGGGAGACTGCAGCAAACCTCGTCTGGGGAGAAACACGCTTCCTTTCACAAGTGAGCTATACAGTGTTTACTGGAGAACTCTGTGTTTTTGTTTAGAGATAGTTAGGAACGTCCTGTGTTTAGTTAGTGCTGGACAGGCAAGGTATTTTATGTTTGTTTTATTTTCTGCTTAATAAAACTGGTTGCGGCCAGTTGCACCACAAACTGGACTTGTATGATTCCTCAGCTGCTGCTTGCTGCCATTTACCCCAGGAAACAGCACCTTGTTCCCTTACTGTGTTACAACTTGGTGGAGAATGCGAGCATTCCGTTCTGCGCATAAGTGAAAGCAGCAGCTTTATGAGGCCTGCAGAAAATGGTGGTTTATGCAGATACAGCCCAGTGTGAAGTTGCTGAGACTCGCCCTGAGGATTTGATATATGTCCTGGAAAAAAGTAGCTACAAAGCCGCCTGAAAAATATGTCGACATGGAGGAATTGCTCAAAGCCTTGCTGCAAGCTACAGCGGCTCAGCAGGAGGCCAACAGACAGCAGCAGGTTGCAATGGAGGAAAATAGGAAACAGCAGCAGGTGGCTATTGACGAACTTTACAGGCAACAGCGTCAGGATAGAGAGGCCTTAGCAGAAGTGCAGCCCGGATTGGAGATGTGGCCGTTAGTGCTCCGACCAGCTCTAGTTCTATACGGGCTAGTCACTTCCTGCAGAAAATGACAGAGGCTGATGATGTGGAGGCCTACCTGACCACGTTTGAAAGGACTGCCGAGCATGAGAATTGGCCAAAAGCACAGTGGGCCAGTCTGCTGGCACCTTTTTTGTCAGGTGAGCCTCAAAAAGCGTACTTTGCTGAGGCTCGGGACTATGATAAACTAAAGACTGAGATCCTTACCCACCTGGGAGTCATGCTGTCAGTACGAGCACAACAGGTGCACCATTGGGTGAATGCCATGGAGAAGCCTCCTCGCTCCCAGATGCATGACCTTATTCACCTAACAAAAAAATGGTTATAGCCAGAGACATTAACAGGTCCCCAGATGGTTGAAAGAGTTGTCATAGACCACTATTTGAGATCTTTTCCCGTGGTCCTGCGCAAGTGGGTGAGACATGGAAATCCGGATACTGCTGACCGGTTAGTGGACATGGTGGAGAGGTATGTGGCAGCAGAGGAACTAATGATGACCACCCGGCAACCCATAGATCCTCGACAGCGCCCTTCAGTAAAGACTGGTAAGACTGTTCCATGGGAAAACGTTGCTGGGCGGTTAAGAGAACGCAAGACTGGAGAGACTGTAAATACTGGCCCTGGAGACAGGCCAATGGGGCTAGAAAGGTCTATGCCGCCCAAACGGGTTGATAATCATGTGGTTAAATGTTTTAGGTGTGGTATGCCAGGTCATGTTATTGCCAATTGCCCAGACACGCAAGAACCCATGCAATGTGATGCTGTCTTTGAATGTCGCAGAATGTCTTTCTTTGCTAGGTTAGCCTGTACTGTGGTACCTTCACCTGAGCTGGAAAAACAAATGTGTGACGTGTTCTTAGAGGGTAACCGGGTAGAAGCCTTGCTAGATTCAGGAAGTTTAGTTACCCTCGTGAAAGCTGGGTTAGTGAACCCCTCAAAGGTCCAGCAAATACCTATTGGAGTAACTTACATACATGGGGATACCCAACATTATGTCACTGCTGAAGTGAATATAGAAACTTGTTGTGGGTCAGCAATTGTTAAAGTGGGACTGGTCCCCACCGTGGTGCATGAGGCCATAATAGGGAGGGATTTTCCTCATTTTTGGAAACTGTGGGAATCACGTTTAGCAACAGAAGTAAAGAGCCAGTTGATAATACCGGTGATTTTATGGCTGTACGTGTGTCCTCAGAACTATCTGACCCTTTACCTTTTGCTAGTTTGGCTGAGGAAGTGACTGATGGGGAGTCCAGTGAGACCCTTTTGCCGGGACCAGAGTCATAGTAGTTAGAACTGAAAGAATGCCTGACCTGGAGGTCAAGAAGGATCTGGTTGCGTCTGAACAGTTAAAGGATCCTACCTTAATAAAGGCTAGAGAGAATGTTAAGATTGTTAATGGGGAACCTGTGGTACCAGGTGACAGTGTTACTTATCCCCACATGGCCATCTGTAATGAGCTCTTGTACCAAATTGTCAAAAGGGGTGAGGATGTGGTGGAACAGCTGGTAGTTCCCCAACCTTATAGGAGAACGGTACTAGATTTAGCCCATAGTCACGTTACAGCAGGACATTTAGGGGCAGAAAAAAAACACTGAAAGAGTTTTACAAAGGTTCTTTTGGCCAGGGGTTTATAAAGAAGTGTCTGAATATTGTTCTTCCTGTCCCGAATGCCAATATCATGCCCCTAAACCCCGTTTCAGGAGCCCACTAGTTCCCATGCCTATTATAGAGGTTCCGTTTGACAGGATAGCCATGGATCTCATGGAGCCCCTGTTAAAGTCCGCTCAGGGCCATCAGTATATCCTGGTAATAATGGACTATGCCACTCGATATCCTGAGGTTGTCCCTTTACGCAATATCACAACCAAGGCGATAGCTAGGGAGCTGGTGCAGGTTTTCAGTAGAGTGGGAATACCAAAAGAAATTTTGACTGACCAAGGTACCCCATTCATGTCGAGGGTCATGAAAGAATTGTGCAAATTATTTAAGGTCACTCACCTCAGGACGTCCGTCTTCCATCCCCAAACTGATGGGTTGGTAGAAAGGTTTAATAAAACATTAAAAAGTATGTTAAAAAAGGTTGTTGATAGAGATGGGAAAAACTGGGATTGTTTGTTGCCCTACTTGTTAATGGCCATCAGAGAAGTTCCTCAGTCCTCTACGGGGGTTTCTCCATTTGATTTGTTGTACGGTAGACACCCCAGAGGGCTGTTGGACATTGCCAAAGAGACATGGGAAGGACATCCCACTCCTTATAGAAGCGTTATTGAACATGTAACACAAATGCAGGATAGGATTGCAGACGTGGTACCTATTGTCAGAGAGCACATGGAACTGGCCCAAAGTTCTCAACAGAGGGTGTATAACCGGAATGCAAAGATACGGGAATTTGCTCCTGGAGATAGAGTTCTTGTTTTAGTACCCACTGTGGAAAGCAAGTTCCTAGCTAAATGGCAGGGTCCATTTGAGATTAGGGAAAAAGTGAATGAGGTTAACTACAAAGTATACCAACCGGGAAAGAGAAAACCCGAACAAATCTACCATGTTAACTTAATCAAACCCTGGAAAGATAGGTTGTCTCTGCCAGCGGAGCCTTGCCCTTCTGTGTCTTCATCTCAGTTGCTTCCTGCAGTAAAGGTGTCAGAGACATTATCAGCTGATCAGAACAATCAGGTTAAAGAATTTCTCATCCAAAATAGGGAGGTATTTTCAGAGCTGCCTGGCCGAACGGCCATAATAAAACCTGACATTGTCACAGAACCAGGGGTCAGGGTCAATTTAAAGCCATATAGGATTCCTGAAGCTCAGCGAGAAGCTGTTTCTAAAGAAGTTAAAAACATGTTAGAACTTGGAGTCATAGAGGAATCTAACAGTGAGAGGTCCAGTCCCATAGTTCTAATCTTGAAGCCAGATGGTAGCATACGCTTGTGTAATGACTTTCGTAAGTTAAATGAGGTATCCAAATTTGACGCATACCCCATGCCCTGTGTGGATGAGCTTATAGAAAGGCTGGGAACAGCCAGGTTTCTTACCACGTTGGACCTGATCAAAGGTTACTGGAAAATACCTTTAACTGATAGCGCAAAAGAGAAAACAGCCTTTTCGGTTCCGAAGGGGCTATACCAGTATAGGGTGTTACCCTTTGGGTTGCATGGGGCTCCAGCAACCTTTCAACGGGCAATGGATAAGATTTTAGGGCCCCATAGAAAGTATGCAGCTGCCTATTTGGATGATGTGGTAATTGACAGTACGGACTGGGGGTCCCACTTGGTTAAAGTACAAGCCGTACTGGACTCAATCAGAGTTAACTGCTAACCCAAAGAAGTGCTGCCTCGCAATGGAGGAGGTTAAATACTTGGGCTTCACCATAGGCAGAGGTCTGATTAGGCCCCAATTGAATAAAGTTGATGCTATTCAAAACTGGCCTCGTCCAGTGAATAAAAGAAAAACAGGTAAGGGCTTTTTTGGGAATAACTGGGTATTATAGATGGTTTATTCCCAATTTTGCGACCACAGCAGTGCTGTTGTCAGACCTTACCAAAGGGAAGCAGTCAAATATGGTGAAATGGAACCCTGATGCAGAAAAAGCTTTCCATGTGTTAAAAGTGGCTTTGTGTTCACAACCTGTGTTGATAACACCAGATTTTTCAAAATAATTTGTTGTACAGACAGATGCCTCAGAGGTAGGGATAGGGGCTTTGTTGTCCCAAACTAGAGATGGAGACGAACACCCTATCATTTATTTGAGTAGGAAACTCAATGAGCATGAAAAAAGGTATGCCATTGTGGAAAAGGAGGCTTTGGCCATTAGTGGGCATTAGATACCTTGAGATATTACCTCTTGGGTAGACAGTTCAGACTAGTGACAGATCACGCCCCTTTAAAATGGATGTATGTAAATAGAGGTCAGAATGCTTGGGTAACTAGATGGTTTCTAATATTGCAAGATTTTAAGTTTACTGTCGAACATAGACCGGGTACACAATTGGCCAACGCAGATGCATTGTCCCGCATCTTCTGTTTGGGGGCTACAAGTGTTCCGGACCCTAGGTTGAAACAGGGGAGGGGGATATGTGACAAGAACACTGGAATAGTGTTTGAGGGCAGGCATGTTTGTCCCAGGTTATTGTCTTGGATTTTGTAGAAAGTAAACTTCTAGGAAAATGTTTTGTTTTTTCAGTTTGCTGGAAAAGCTGGATAAGGGCCCTGAGACAGCTGTGTAGGAGTGTTATAGGGATGCTAGCCTGATCAGTGTGGGCAGACTGCCTGGGAGACAGCAGCAAACCTCATCTGGGGAGAAACACGATTCCTTACACAAGTGAGCTATACAGTGTTTACTGGAGAACTCTGTGTTTTTGTGTAGAGATAGTTAGGAACGTCCTGTGATTAGGTAGTGCTGGACAGGCAAGGTATTTTCTTTTGATGTTTGTTTTATTTTCTGCTTAATAAAACTGGTTGCGGACAGTTGCACTACAAACTGGACTTGTGTGATTCCTCAGCTGCTGCTTGCTGCCATTTACCCCAGGAAACGGCACCTTGTTCCCTTACTGTGTTACAATATACATACATTTTTTTTTACAATTCATATACAGGGTTTAGTATCACTTATCCAAAATTCAAAATCCCACATTTATTGGTCCCCTACTGAGATAATGACATATATATTATATATTATGTGTATATATAGATATATTATACAGATATATAATATAATATACACATATATGTGTTATTATCTCAGTAGGGGAACCAAAAATGTGTGATTTAAAATTGTGGATAAGGGATACTCAACCCTGTGTAAAAAAGATAGATAAGAGATAAACAAAAAGTAAGGAGGTAGCTTAGCTTTGTACAGGATATATATATATATATATATATATATATAATATATATATATATATATATTTATAACTAATTACTAGATTTTAAAGTGCATGTGCATTATAGTGATCAAGTGTGTAAATAGTTGAATTACATTATATCTAGGTCATTGCCCACTGTACAGTACCTTTCTTCCCAGGTGGTCTCCCTTCCTGGTACTGGGCAGGCCCAACACTGCTTAGCTTCCAAGATCATACGAGATTGAGCATTTTTCCAGTATGGTATGACCAGTGGTGCAAGTAGAAAAAAAATCTTAGTGGTTTGGCCACATACCACATGGGGCATGGCCAATAAAAATAGGGGTGTGATACACATATGGAGGGCCAGATACACATATGACCCCAATAGTGGAGTGCCAGATACACATATACCCCCAGTAGGAGCCGCAGCTGCCAGTCCACGAGCTCAGATTATCTCACGAGCCTTAGCCTTATTTGAAAGACAAACTGCCGCAAACACAGGAGGTACACAGGGGAGGCCCATGCTGTGCTCTCCTTCCCTTATATTAAGGCTGAATCGAACAAACGGAATTCTCCCATAGGGAACTTCTGAGATGGGGTCATGGTGTTTGAGGGGCTACACCTCAAATGTGTTTAGACGTACCGAGCTGAAATTTGGCATGAACATGTAGACTCATCAGCTGATGCTGCTTGCGAAATTTCAGGGCAAAATAATAAAAAATTAGTATTTGGGAACATTCTAAAGTTTAAACTGTCAGGTTTTTTTTTTGCAAATTCCTGTTTGGCTTTTTGATGGTTTTTTCAATGTAGTCTATGGGAGGATTTTTGGGAAGGCATAACTCAGAGTAGAGCATGAATTAAGACTTGGGGTTTGTTTTGTTAGATGGAGCTTGTCCCAGTGTAGTGCCTTTTTGGGGTTAAGGTTTTTCAGAAAGTTACAGGTTTTTTTTTATTTAGTAAAACATGCCCCATTTTAAAGATCGGGCATTTCAATTTGTTGTGCCTGCGCAGTGTCCGCCAGCAGGGGGTGTACAGTGGATTCACTTGGATGTACAAACATGTCCGACATCACCCATTTAGCTAATTTCATCCGTGTGTAGTAGAGGAATTAGAGAAATGTGTGTCATATTGGAGGGTAAGGGGGGGAGGGTTTAGCTGTGACGTGCAAACTGTGATTTTACTATAGCAGTGCTCACATTAAAGAGTTTGAGTCTGTGCGGTGGTCGAGCAGCTGTTAAGGTATTAACATAGCCGCACCCACTTCAGTGACGTGATTATGCAGCAAAAAATTGCTTTGCAAAGTGTAAACAAGCTCCCGCACCTGAAGTAGACTGTTTTAGATTTGATAGCATGATCCCTGTCCCTCCCACCTCACTGAGTCTGCCAGGTATGACAGGGCAGGAAGACAGGGGGAAACTGCAGCCAGGGGATCCCCAGCAACCCTACTCCCACCATGTGAGCCGACTGCTCCTCCTCAGTGAGATGTTGCAGCCGAGGCCCCCAGTATATATTTGACCATCCACAGCTAAGCACACATCTGCCATTGGAGAACATCGCACACATGGTAGCAGCAGCCCATGCAGCAGCACCATAGCAAGAGACTCTCCTGCTGGGCTGGTCCTGTGCACCTGTACCGGGCCGGCTCGCACGGTGCCTGCCTATGGCATGGTAAAGTATAAGGATTTTTTTAAATTGCATTTTTAAAAGGGGGTGTGGCCACACCTCCGCGATTAGGGCATGCCCCCAACTTTTCCAGAATCCGTCTTTCTTCTGCGCGTGGCTCCTGCTGTCTTTTGTCAACATTGGGAGAGAGTGTATGTGTGTGCAGTGGGATCCTCCACAACCCACCTCCCAGCATGTGATCTGTTGCAGTCATCACAGATAGCAGGCTCCCAGTACTTGGCTGTGCTGCAACCATGTCACCCTGCTCCTGGCTGTAGAGGTAAGTGGATGGAGGAGGTCTGCTGGAGAAGAAATCATGATTGACTTATAATTCTTGCATTACATCTTCCTTTGTGCGGGTGCCCTGGGGACCCTCTCCTGCAAGGGTGCTGGGCGCTACTGGCTTGGCCACTCTCCATTACCCCCCACCCTAGGCAAAACTGGGGGTGGTCTAGGGATGCACCGGACTACCTATTAGTGGCTAGAGGTGGACAAAATGTGGCCCATGCGCCAGATGCAGCCTGTGATATGATGCTGCCTGGCCCGCAGCCTCCTGCCGGTGCGCAATCACAAGTGGCCGTCACTAGCTCTTAGGTAGATGCTAGAATCAAGTGGACTAAAGGACCTCTAATGTCAAGGGAGGAACCATGACATGAAGGGGAGGAACTAGGCCAGCAGCATAGTTCTTCTACTATCCACACCACCAACTACTCCCTTTAGTAACCTGGTGGTGAACCACTGTACATTTCGGGTACCCTGTTCAGCCATGGCTCCTCCCCCTGGTGACGTTGCTCCTCTTCCTGGTGACGTCAGAGGTCCCTTCTCCAACTTGGTTTTAGACTTATCCCTAGCTCTAAGCCGCGGCCACCCATGGTCACAGATGCAGCCGGGTGCAGCCAGCCAGCCACGAATTACGTTGTGACGTTGCGGGGTGGAACCAAAGGCAGGGTGGATACGGGCAGCTGGAAGCCTGAAGGTGTGCAGATCCCACCACAGCACTGACTGCTTGGCTGTGGGACCTGCCTGATAAGGAGGGCAGTGGTGCCCATGTGCTTCGGGCTGCTGGGGAGCTGAGCATGCTGGTGCCGAGCAAGAACAGCTGTGCAGCCACAGAAGCACAGGAGATTAGGCCATAGTACAGCAGGTAAGTTTGCTTATGCTGCTGTGGGAGGTTCTGTTGTGTGATAATTGGAGAGGCTGTATCTATCAGTGTGGCCAGTCCTGTGTGTCTGTGTGTCAGTGTAGCTAGTCCTGCATGTCAGTGTGGCTGGTTCTGTCTCTGGACCCTATACACCGCAATCCCAACCCGGCAATTTGCCGGGTCAGGTTGCCATCCAGGGGTGGTGACGGAGCTGGTATCAGAGGTGGGTGCCTCTCCCTATGCAGTGAACGGGTACTGGGTCGCATCGACCCGGGTAACCCATTCACACTGCGCCTGAACTGGTAATTACCCGGGAATAATCCTTCTTATAACCCGGGTTGAATTACCGGGTCAGGCGACCCGAAAATTCATCCATGTCCCCTTTCACACCGCACACTGACCAGTGTCGACCTGGGAATATACCAGGTCGAAACCGGGTTATTTGCGCAGTGTGAAAGGGGTATCTGTGAGTCCGGTTCCGTCTCTGTATATCTGTCTGTGAATCCGGTCCCATCTCTGTATATCTGTCTGTGAGTCCGGTCCCGTCTCTGTATATCTGTCAGTGTGACTGGTCCCGAGTTTCTGTATATCTGTCAGTGTGGCCAGTCCCAAGTCTCTGTATATCGGTCAGTGTGGCCGGTCCCGAGTCTCTGTATATCTGTCAGTGTGGCCGGTCCCGAGTCCCTGTATATCTGTCAGTGTGGCCAGTCCCCATTCTCTGTATATCTGTCACTGTGGCCGGTCCCAAGTCTCAGTATATATGTCAATGTGGCCAGTCCTGAGTCTCTGTGTATCTGTCAGGGTGGCCGGTCTCGAGTCTCTGTAAATCTGTGTGCCCAGTCCTGTATGTATGTCTGTCAGTGTGCCCGGTCCTGTATGTCAATCTGAAAAGCAAGGGCAACTTGGTTACATTTGCTCCACTGACTGAAAGTTGCCAGCCCCTGGAGAGATGGGAGCTGGGAACTGTGCCCAGGGAGGGAGGGGACATGGGAACTGTGCCCAGGGAGGGAAGGAAGGTGGGAGGGGACCTGGGAAATGTGCCCAGGGAGGGAGGGGACCTGGGAACTGTGCCCAGGGTAGGAGGGAGGGGAGCTGGGAACTGTGCCCAGGGATGGAGGGAGGGGGAGCTGGGAACAGTGCCCAGGGAGAGATAGATGGAGGGAGGGGGAGCTGGGAACAGTGCACAGGGAGGGGAGCTGGGACCTGTGCCCAGGGAGAGATAGCGGGAGGAAGGGGGAGCTGGGAACTGTGCCCATGGAGGGAGGGGAGTTGGGAACTGTGCCCAAGGAGGGAGGCAGCTTGGAACGGTATTGTTTATACAAGATATTTTTTTTGTGCGACCCTTCAATGTTCACTGAAATAACTGCCAACCCTTGCAGCCTAAATATTTAATCTTCAATTAGTTGCATTGCTTTAATCAGTGTCCGCCAGGTCAGGAATGCATTTACTGACTGGGAGGTCGATGGCCGTGTTGCAGCTCCCCAGCTCTGCCTCCTTCTGTGTTAATCTATGTACTGAGTCCTCTGTGTATGTGCACGGCGTGACTTGATGATGACATGCTGCTCTCGACACAAGGGGGAGGTGATGGTGTGATGAGAGACGACACGGAGTAGGTGGTGGTGTGATGAGAGATGACACAGGGGGAGGTGATGGTGTGATGAGAGACGACACGGAGTAGGTGGTGGTGTGATGAGAGATGACACAGGGGGAGGTGATTGTATGCTGAGAGACGATGTGGGCGGTAGGTGATGGTGTGCTGAGTGACTTTGCAGGGGGTAGTTGATGATGTGACTGAGAAACGACACAAGGGGAAGATGATGGTGTGGCTGAGAGACGCAGGGGGAAGAAGGTTAGTCTGGTTGAAACTCCGTTGTATGATTATGACCTTGTTAATATTCCTACACAAACAGGCATCTTCTGGACGATATAATCTCCTACATGAATAGGGAATACCAACTGAAGACGCCGTCTGCCTCAGAGGATATAGTTCTTCAGGGGTTCCACATTGTGATAAACCATAATGAAGGTAAGGTGCATGTGGAATTGAAAAGAATGTTCTCAGTGTGACGAGAAACAGGTGGCGTGTCATGTTGACATGCCCCATTTTCAGGGACCATGCCCCTTCTGGTATGTGGCCACACACACATGACTTACTTTACTGTTCTCTTTGGGAGGGGGGTCCCAATTGGGACCACCCATAACCAAACCTGTAGTTTCGCCTATGCCCCCCACCATGACTTTACACACACCTCTGTGTGAGGGTGCAAACAAATCATGGCAAAGCTCCGAACCTGCACCTTTGCCCTCCCATATGGGTGACACTTGTATCCTGACCCCTTTGATGCCATCCATCAGTTATTTTACCCCTATCCAGCCCTGTCTGTGCTGTTTAACCCTTGTGTGGTTCCTTGCAAAAGCAGATCATCATTATGGGCCCTATGGGCCATTAATCGTGATGTCATAAAGTTGCATTGAATGTAGTATTGTATTGATTGTGATGTCATAAAGGTGCATTGAATGTTGAATTGCATTGATTGTGATGTCATAATGTTACCTTGAATGTTGAATTGCATTGATTATGATGTCATAAAGGTCAGGAGGAGGGGCTATTTGGGGACCTCTCATCTCTTCCCAGCTCCTCCCCTCTGCTTCCTGAGTGCCAAGGGGTGGCTGGCTGCTAATGAGGGGGAGGCAGTGCCGCCGGAGATAACAGCCAGGCAGATAGGAGGAACAGCCCTGCCTTCAGAGCCAGATCATCTCACTGCCCATCCAAGCCACACTGATCTGGACCCGGCCAGCCAGTCCACGCTGATCTACACCCTGCCTAATAAGTAAATTTATGAATGCATCTGGGTGCAGCCACTTCACAGCGGTCACCCACTATCTCCCTGTCACTACTTCTTCCTTCCTAGCTATGACCTGGCACTCCCTGATTGGCTGACGGGTCCCCAACTGACAGACCACATGAGGGGTCCCGGCATTTGGGGAAAGCACATGGATCCCCTTTAGTTGCGAGGACCGGGTTGTTTTGTGTGTTGTTTTTTTTACCCTGTGGATGCCAACTTGGAACAAAGAGGACCGACCTCCACCAGATTGTTGGTGAGTATATTTTTTATTATTTTACAGGTATCCTAATGGATTCTACTGGAGAAGGGGACGTGAATGGCAGCGTGGGATGTAAGTAAGTATGTGTAAGTGTGTTTTAATAAACTTATACTGTCACAGTGTGTGTGTCTTTATTTAAATATTTCTTTTGTTTTGGAACTACAGGTACCAGCGGGCCCTTTAATGCCACGCATGCTGGTACTTGCGGTTCTCCAAGTACCAGCATGTGGGGAAGCTTGCTGGGACCTTTAGTTCCATAACAAAATAATGTTTATTTAATTACTCTTTTTACACTTTCAGTGGCTATCATCCTGGCACCCAAAGGCTTTGGGTGCTGGGGACAGCCTCGGGCTTCATCCCTGGTCCTTGGGTGTCTGGTGGGGGAACCCTTTTATTTAAGGGTTCCCCACTCCCCCAGGGAACCCCAGCAAGTGGTGACTAGTTGGGGTGAGTAACGTTGAGGCAGCAGGGACCTGTATAAAAGTGTCCCCCAGCTGCGGCATTACATCCCTGGCTAGGGGTGCCTGATGCTGGTTTTAAAAATACAGGGGACCCCTATTTATTCCCCCCCCATATTTCTGGAACCAGAACCGGTCCAAGAGCCCAGTGCTGGATGTTGAAATACGGGGAAACTCTAGTCACTATCTTTGCCGTAATTTTGCAACCAGGATGGGCTCAATGAGCCCGGTGCTGGTTATGCTTTGGGGGGGCTGCACATATTTTTTTTATTGTAACAATTTCTTCATTGTTCCATACAGAAGCATGCATGGATCACACTGATCTGTGCATGGTTCTGGCTAAGTGCGCAAAGTAATTAAAAATGTATTACTAAAAACCGCATGTTTCCTTTACTATAAAATTGCAAAACATCACATGCTACTCCCGTTTTTACCCCCAAAAAATTGCACCCTATTACATTTGTGATTCTTAGCATAAAATCACGTTACAAATGTGCGATTTGATGAGATTTTTTTGGAAACCCGAAAAATCACATTCCATTTCATTTGGCCTCAAATGTTTATTCTTACAGTGAAATATTACATTTATGAATTAAAAAAATAAATTGAAAAAAAGCTATGAAATTCCATAGACTAAATACCTTATGGTTTCACATGTTCTATTAAGGCTTCTTACACACGGGGGTATATTTATAATATTCGTGTTTGAGTCGGTTTGTGTAGTGTTTAAACTCATTTTGTATCGGTTGCATTTTCATGCAACTTTTTGAAACTATTGAGGTCATTCCGAGTTGTTCGCTCGCAAGGCGATTTTAGCAGAGTTGCTCACGCTAAGCCGCCGCCTACTGGGAGTGAATCTTAGCATCTTAAAATTGCGAACGATGTATTCGCAATATTGCGATTACAAACTTCTTAGCAGTTTCAGAGTAGCTTCAGACTTACTCGGCATCTGCGATCAGTTCAGTGCTTGTCGTTCCTGGTTTGACGTCACAAACACACCCAGCGTTCGCCCAGACACTCCCCCGTTTCTCCAGCCACTCCCGCGTTTTTTCCGGAAACGGTAGCGTTTTTTCCCACACGCCCATAAAACGGCCTGTTTCCGCCCAGTAACACCCATTTCCTGTCAATCACACTACGATCGCCGGAGCGAAGAAAAAGCCATGAGTAAAAATACTATATTCATAGCAAAATTACTTGGCGCAGTCGCAGTGCGATTATTGTGCATGCGCACTAAGCGGAAAATCACTGCGATGCGAAGATTTTTACCGAGCGAACGACTCGGAATGACCTCCTATATACGCAAAGTTACGAAGCAGTCGACTTTATGGTTTTCGTGTTTTCCGATGTCGATGCCAGCCTTTTTTTTTTGGACCATTCTCGGCCGTCATTGTCATTTGCATACGTCTTTTGGTTGTTTTTTTCTGTATTTTTTCTAAGTTAAACGCGGCAGGGTTTTTTTAAGATCCCGGCTGCATTTTCACTTTTAGTTTCGTTTTTCATCCCCGTTCGTGATTGGTTGTATTTCAGATGTAGGAGTGTCTGTGCGCAACCATATAAATATGCCCCAAACCGTCCGCACCTTGTGGGTTTAGTTAGTGGTGAGGAGGAGGGAGGTTGTGCTGTGGAGGTAGGTGAATTTGTGGTTTGGTGAGGAGTGTTGGTAGCAAATTCTGAGTGTGGTATTGTGTTTGAAAGTCGTCTTGTCATTCTTGTAGTCTTGTTTTTGTGGTTTTGTCTCATTTTTTGATCAAGTTATTTTTCTTTATAGTCCCTTGTCAGTGTTTGTGTGTGTGTGTGTGTGTGTGTGTGTGTGTGTGTGTGGGTGTGTGTGTGTGTGAGTTGTGTAGTGGTAGTGGAGGAGTGTGTTGTTTGTCTATTTTTTTTCTGTGTTGTGTTTAGACACAATTATGTGTGACTCAGAGGTGGGTGAGGTGGAGGGTGTGAGTGAGGGGGAGGAGGTCGGTCAGGTGGAGGAGGTAGGTGAGGTTTCTGCAGCAGCCTCAAGTGACAGTAATAGTAACAGTCAGACAGCCACGCACCACTACTAAGACTGGACGGAATGTAAAGTTTAGTTTTGCTGGAAATGTTGCATTGGTGCGTGAGCTGATGAAGTATCAGCGGCAGCTATTTGGTCCTGAGTCCGCCAAGGTGCCAACACGGAGGAAGACGGCATTGTGGGCGAAATTTGTTGCTGCTGTCAATAGTGAGGGGGTGGTCAAGCGGACAGAGGACACGTGCCGCAAATGGTACTATGACATAAAGCGACGTGTCAAGTTCAAAATGGCCAAGGAGGCGAAGTTGGCTCGAAAAACCGGTGGTGGCCAGCCCTATATTGCAAGATATCTGGAGTATGAGGAGCCCATGCGGAGTGTAATACCTCCTGAAGTAGTCTCTGCAACCCATGTCCGGGATTCAGATAGGCCCAGGAAGAATGGTGAGCATGTGTATTTGCATTAACATTCTATGACCTTTTTTTTTTTTAAATGTGTGTCATGTCACGTTGCATATTACTCCCATCTTCAAGTGTGTGTCAGCAAATACATTGTTTTGGGTAATGTTTTATACAAAAGCCAATGTAACATCTTACTTTATTGTATTTTGCAGTATATTTTGCATGTGTAGTTTGGACTTGGTATGTCATTGAATTATCCTGCAATAATGTTTTCCTTTTGGACATTTTTTGTTTTTAAATTTGGACTATGTTTTATATTTAGGTTATCCATGTGCAATGTTTAACAAAACAGTGGTTGTCATGTTAGAGGCTGGAGTAGTGGAAAGTGGTTTGGAAACCACTTACATGTGTAATGTCATTAATACAGAATGTAATATTTTTTTTTTAAAATCCACTATTTGTTTGTTCAGTTTGAGTTTGTATTTGTACCGTGACACAACACTGCAGTGTAATTTTTTTTTTTGGCTCATATAGTGGTCTTGTGTGTTTGGAGTGCCACATCACAGAGCAATTTATATATTGCATCTGTAATATTTTTCCTTTCATTACAAAATGAAGATGTGTGTGTTTGTGGTTGTTAATGTATGTATTTTTACTTGTGGCCTATGTCAGTGTCCTGTACATGTTTTCTTGTGTTGAACTTTCCATAGTGCATATGGCTATTGGACAATGTTTATTGTTTTATGTAGTGTTTTTTTTGTTTCCGGTCCTTATGTTTTTTATAAAAATAAAGCAAGAATTTCTTAAAGAATACATGTTTATAAGCATAATGGGTGGATGTATCAACAATAGCATGAATACATGAGCGTTTTATTTTTTTTACAGTGTTTGAAAAAAGCAGTACTACTCGTCCTCCAGTAACTCCCAGCACATCTGATGATGACGACGCTGCGGAAGCAGGTAAAGTGTCCATTGTAGTATAGGGTATGTTTGTAAAGGAATGGCTATAACAAAATTTCACTTTCATTAATAGGTCCATCAAAAGAAGTCTGGAGCAGCAGAAGTGGGACTTCTGTAAGACATCACAACAAAAAACCTGTGGCAGCAAAGAAAGCAAGGTCTGATGTCCAAGGCCAACCACAGCAGGCTACCCCACCACGAAGATTATCGACAGTATGTTCTGTCCCCCCACTCCAAATTTTGGACACACCTCCAAGACGTCATCCACACTCCCCTCATCTTGATTGTGAGTATCAATCTGAAATTAATGTAAACAATTTTAGATTGTTATCAAACTTTTTTGTAACCGCATTAAGTCAAAACACATCATAAACTTATATACTTACCGAAGTAAGTAAAATATGAAATGGAATCCAAGCAAAATGGCCTTGTCCACATCCAGTAAAGATATGTATGTCCACTTGAGCCATACAGTAGCACATTGTGTGTAAGATTCTGCAACAGAAACTCATGTTTAATGTTTGCAACTAGTAAGGTTGTTTATAAAATTTTCACATGTGTGTTTGAGCTCACATTGCCAAATGCATATAAAAACATTACTAAGTTTGTTTTAGAAAAGCTATAATGTAACACATTATGGATTACAATGTGTTTTTATGGTGGAGTATGTCTAATCTACAATAAAACTAAAGTGTTTGCTTTCATAATTAAGTAACCAGACACATTTGCCACAAACAGGCATATGTATGTATTTAAGTTATGAGTGATGATGTTGCTAGGCAGAATATCTGAAAGCAACAGTGAATGACATGTGTTCTATGTGTAGTGATTTGTTTTCATTTATCAAACATATGGATAGCTAACGGCAAATTTTTCGACATTTCAGCTTCTAGTCCTGGTAACAGCATCCCTCTGCAACAACAGCAACACAGTGACATGGAGGAGACAATCATCTTAGAAATGCAGCCATTAAGCCAAGGAATCAGTACACCACCACAGCAAAGCACACCACCACCACAACACAGCCCAACAACACCAGTAACACAAGGCCCTGATCAGGTGTTTTGGACCATTTGGGCTAGACAGCAGGCCACTAATGAAGATTGCCTGCATAGGCAGACACAAATGTTTGCAAGCCTACCATGTCACCTCAGAAGAATAACCAGAACTGTGAGTAGACAAAATGAACAAACAACCAGAATTGGCAATACCATGGAACTCATGCGTACAGACATTACACAGGTCATGGGCAACTTACAGCGCATAATGGAAGAACAGCACAGACTAATGGAAGAATAGCACAGACAACAGCAAAGTTATATGAACATTTTTCAAAACAATCAAAAGATTCATGAAACTTTATTCCGAATTGTAGACAATCAAAATGCTGCTACACGTGAACTCAATGCCACCCTCACTAACCTGAATGAAACACTCAGATCCATGCACCAACAGCAAACAAGCAGCAGTTCTGGTACGACTACTCCAAATATCACGCCAGTCTCATCACCACGAAGACGCTCCACCAGAGAATGAAATCATGACAGTGCTAAAGGCAAAGGGCAGGACAAGCAGGCCCCAAAATTTTTTTACACAAAACAAACAAATTTTAAATTTATGAGAAGTAATTCAAAATAGTTAGTAAGTGTATGTTTGACAAAATATATGTAACACTTAGCTCCTTGACAATTTATACAACATCATTAATTATATGTGATACAAACAACAGCATAAAATTTGTACGCACATTTATTCTTTACCATCTTTGTTTTTTTTTGGAGGAGGGAATTTTTTTTCTAATCATTACTCTTTCTAGATTCCAATCATTCTCCTATCCTGCACACACAATCATGGCCAGGCAGCCACATACATGTTAGCAGGAAGTTACCAGACCACTTGATTTTTTTCTATTCATTACTCTTTCTAGATTCCAATCATTCTCCTATCCTGCACACACAATCATTGCCAGGCAGCCACATACATGTTAGCAGGAAGTAACCAGACCACTTGATTTTTTCTAATCATTACTCTTTCTAGATTCCAATCATTCTCCTATCCTGCAGGCAATCCACATTACAATGTGATTGTTAACTATTTTACCTTTCTTCTCTATACAACATTACAAGAATAACACAATTGAGTTGCGTAAAAAGTTTTAATATTTTGGCATTGAATTGAGATAATTCATTGCCAAAATGAATGTCATTATTGTTGGGCCATGTTTGTGTGTGTTAAAAATGAGTAATAATGTTATTACACATGATGCGGAAACCAAATAAAAAATTTTTTACAACCAAAAAATACATAATGTGTATAATAATGTATATATGTGGCAAACTGTGTGTTTACTCACAAATCAGCAAGTTTACTGCAGCAAACATTACGAAATAAATTATTTTGGATGAGAGTAAGTTTGTGTCCCTTAAATATGATGGAGCATCACACATAGGGACACATGTATTCCTCAAGGCTAACATATTATATATTGAGGACTGTTTATTTAGAACACAGGTTCTCAAACTCGGCCCTCAGGACCCCACACAGTGCATGTTTTGCAGGTCTCCTCACAGAATCACAAGTGACATAATTAGCTCCACCTGTGAACCTTTTAAAATGTGTATGTGAGTAATTCATACACCTGTGCTTCTACTGGGTTACCTGCAAAACATGCACTGTGTGGGGTCCTGAGGGCCGAGTTTGAGAACCTGTGCATTAGGACGTTACACACAATCATAAAGTAAAATACTAAATAAATTACTATGTGGATTATGTGTGCTTGTAATAAATTATCAGTGCAAGTTTAAGAACACTTATCCAGACTGGGGGAGTAATTCCAAGTTGATCGCAGCAGGAAATTTTTTAGCAGTTGGGCAAAACCATGTGCACTGCAGGGGGGCAGATATAACATTTGCAGAGAGAGTTAGATTTGGGTGGGTTATTTTGTTTCTGTGCAGGGTAAATACTGGCTGCTTTATTATTACACTGCAAATTAGATTGCAGATTGAACTCACCACACCCAAATCTAACTCTCTCTGCAAATGTTATATCTGCCTCCCCTGCAGTGCACATGGTTTTGCCCAACTGCTAAAAATTTCCTGCTGCAATCAACTTGGAATTACCCCCTTAATGCATGGCACTCATAATCTGTTGCTTTGATTTTTCAAATAAACACAATACACATGCGACATTAGTTTTGCATAAAGCGAGGGTATGTTTGTATGTCTCAAGGAGACAGACACATTCTGAGTAATGGTTTTTACAATAAAAATGGCCCAACATCTATTTATAATTACACAACAAATGAAATTAGCAAACCAAACTTACCTTAGAAATAGCGAGTGATGAGCTCTTGCCTAACCTGCCTCCCTACATCTGTACTCCAAGTATCACCAGATGTCTCGAATTCCTCTGCTTGCTGGCTGCTTTCTTCATCCTCCTCCTCCTCCACATGTGGCAGATGTTGTTGCAAACACATGTTATGAAGAAAGCAGCAGCAGAACACAATTTGAGTCACCTTCGAGAGACTATACAACAAAAGGCCACCAGACTTATCCAGACACCAAAACCTAGATTTCAGCACACCAAAACATATTTCTATCACATTCCGCGTGAACTTATGTGCATGATTGTAGTTGTGTTCAGTATGGGTATCAGGTCGGGACAATGGAGTTAGAAGCCAAGAGAAAAAGCCATATCCTCCATCACCTAAAAGACAGATATAGTAACGTGATTCATGTTAAGATACAGCAACACATAGGTAACACACTGTGGGCCAGATGTATTAACCTGTAGAAGGCATAAGGAAGTGATAAACCAGTGATATGTGCAAGGTAATAAAGGCAGCGGACAATCTGTTCCTAAATGTTCATTTACATATTGGAGCTGATTGGCTGGTGCCTTTATCACCTTGCAGATATCACTGGTTTCTCACTTCCTTATGCCTTCTACAGGTTAATACATCTGCCCCTGTATTTGGACAAAGTATACGCAGGCCTACACATATCAAATTACATACCCAGCAGCCATCCATCTGGCATTTGTCCGTCCTCAAACTTATCAAAGAGGGATGACTGACTGAGGATGAAGGAGTCATGCCAGCCCCCAGGGTAACCAGCAACAACACTCATTATTTTGAGATTTGCATCACAAACCACCTGCACATTTGTGGAGTGTTCTTGATGGTGATTAGTATATATGTGCTGCCTGCCCCTAGGTGGTCTCAGCTGAATGTGTGTGCAATCTATGGCTCCAAGCACATTGGGCATGCCAGCCAGCTCATAGAAATCTACCCTGACGGCATGCCACTGAGACTCCTGGGTAGGGAAGCAGATTGAGGCATCGATGTGGGGCTGCAAAACAGCCAACACTTGTGTGTATATTTGAAAGAACAATAAACATGAGATTTTAGGACAGAACTGTCCACCGAGAAATTAAAACAAACAAAAAAAAGAAGAGGTAGTTAGGTATACATAACCTGTGTTAATATTCTCGATGAGGGCTGTGAGATTCCTATGACATCCCCAGACATAGCCTGAAAGCTACCAGTAGCCATAAAGTGCAACACAGCCAGGAGTTTGTGCAGGCCTGAGACAGAGCGAGAGCGTGCTGTCTCTGGGTCTAGGCCCAGTTTGACAAGGTCATACAGACGGAAATTGTTGTTACGATTTAGACGGAACATCTGTATGACCATATCATTGGACAATGCGTTCAAGTTTAAACGCCCCCTAAAAAAATGAGGCCTGCGCAGCCTCCGCGGAACCTGTACAACCTGCTGACCATGTTCAGTTTGTTGGCCCTGGTTACTTACAGGATGATGTCTGAGTCTGAGGAATCCCACAGCACACAAAATATCACTGGTCCACAGTCCTGCTGCCATTTCTGAGTGTAGGTGGATTGAATTGGGCCTAACATCCTTTTATAGGCATCCGTATTCAGGTGTGATTGATTTTTGAGTTGCAACACATGTAAACACGCCTGAAAAAAGCAGGTCTATTTTTTGCCGCTTTTTTTAACGATTCGCAAAAAAATACGACCGCATTTGAGCACTCAGAGACTAACACCCAAATACGAATGAATAGTGAATTTCCGTATTGTATGAAATAACCGCCGCGTTTGACCGATGGGTTATTCATTCGTATTTCTGAACTTTGCAAATCAAACCATTACGAATAGTCCAAACACTGCCGAGATTGGTGATTAGTGAATTTCCGGATTGGGACTTAGAAAAAAAAACACAAATTGTCCAAACTCGGATTTTTAGTAAATATAGGCCATGATCTGGCATTTCAGAAACCTGTTGTAACTCTTCCACTCAAGCTCCAAAAAGCAATGAAATTCCGATCATTAAGGCTGACGCCTTAATGGACGTGTTACTTGTGCAATACAGATATGGTATGCCATCACAGCCTGTGGGTAAGTGCAGATTCAGCACTCCCACAGAGTGAGATTGCTGTCACACAATGGTGGAGCCGCTAATTCACAGATTTGTGTGCTCATTGGAATACAAACATGCAGTCTATGCAACTGATGTTCTGAGCAGTTATGTGGCGCACCAATCCCACCTTGTTCCAACATCATTCTCACTCCATACATCCATCTCATTTAGTATACACATTTAGCTCCCTCAAACATCTTGCTTAATTGCTAAAACTATAATACCCCATCTACGGTCTATACATCTACACCTACTTCCCTAATATGCCTCCATGCTGCTCTGTCTTCCCCAATCCCTACTGCTGTGTTCTCCTATCTGTGCTAGTCTGTATTCACTTATCCGCACCATCTGTCTTTCCCCATCTGTGCCTTGTCCATACCACTGTTTCCTTCTCTCTGCGCTGCTCAGTGTTTCCCTCTTCAACGCCACTCTGCCTCCTCCCATACATGCCACACTGTCTGTTCTCCAATCTACACCAGTTTTCTACCTATCCATGCCAGTGATTTTAACCCATCAGCATCGTTGCCCGAATCCGCCTAACTCTGCCTCCCTTCCCATACGTGCTTAATCTCCACTCTTTCTACACCACTTTTACCCCATTCATGTAGCTGACATTGCCGATATCCCAAAGGTAAGTATCGGGGTCACTGTTAGGGTTATGGCCTGGGAAGGGGGTTGGGTGGGTTAGCCCTAGCTGCCACTACCCAAGGGTAGGTAAAAATACTTACCTCCTCCGATGTTGAGACTATCTTCCCCTCATCCATTTTGCACGGCCTCCCTCACTCATGCCTGTTTATTTCCATCTGTATTACTCTCAGTCCTCTTCATCTGTGCTGCTCTGTCCCCCTCATCCACACGGCACTGTCCACCTATCCACACCACTCTGTCCCCCACCATCTGTGCCACTGTCTTTCACCCATCTGCACCACTCTCTTTCCCCATTTTTTGTATGGCCTCCCCCCAACTGTATTACTCTCTTACCTCAACCCCTGTCTACACCACTGTTTTCCACCCATCAGTGTTGCTTTGTCCCCCCATCAGTGCTGCTTAGTCTTTCCCGTATCCACACATATCTGTCCCCCCATCCACACTGCTCTGTCTCCTCCCTCCAATCAACACCACTCTTACCTCATCCGAGCAGCTTTGTCTTCTGCTCAGACCTTCAGCTGCATAGACTGCATGTGTGTATTCAAATGAGCACACAAATCTGTGAATTAGCAGCTCCACCATTGTGTGACAGCAATCTACTCTGTGAGAGTGCTGAATATGCACTTACCTACAGGCTGTGATGGCATACCATACCTGTATTGCGCAAGGAACACGTCAATTAAGGCGTCAGCCTTAATGATCAGAATTTCATTGCTTTTTGGAGTTTGAGTAGAAGAGTTACAACAGGTTTCTGAAATGCCAGATCATGTGTAAGAAGCCTTAATGGGACATGTGAAACTGTAAGGTTTTTAGTCTATGGAATATATATACACTGCTCAAAAAAATAAAGGGAACACTTAAAAAACACAATGTAACTCCAAGTCAATCACACTTCTGTGAAATCAAACTGTCCACTTAGGAAGCAACACTGATTGACAATCAATTTCACATGCTGTTGTGCAAATGGAATAGACAACAGGTGGAAATTATAGGCAATTAGCAAGACACCCCCAATAAAGGAGTTGTTCTGCAGGTGGTGACCACAGACCACTTCTCAGCTCCTATGCTTTCTGGCTGATGTTTTGGTCACTTTTGAAAGCTGGCGGTGCTTTCACTCTAGTGGTAGCATGAGACAGAGTCTACAACCCACACAAGTGGCTCAGGTAGTGCAGCTCATCGAATATGGCACATCAATGCGAGCTGTGGCAAGAAGGTTTGCTGTGTCTGTCAGCATAGTGTCCAGAGCATGGAGGCGCTACCAGGAGACAGGCCAGTACATCAGGAGATGTGGAGGAGGCCGTAGGAGGGCAACAACCCAGCAGCAGGACCGCTACCTCCGGCCTTGTGCAAGGAGGAACAGGAGGAGCACTGCCAGAGCCCTGCAAAATGACCTCCAGCAAGCCACAAATGTGCATGTGTCTACTCAAATGATCAGAAACAGACTCCATGAGGGTGGTATGAGGGCCCGACATCTTACAGCCCAACACCGTGCAGGAGTTTGGCATTTGCCAGAGAACACCAAGATTGGCAAATTCGCCACTGGCGCCCTGTGATCTTCACAGATGAAAGCAGGTTCTCACTGAGCACATGTGACAGACGTGACAGAGTCTGGAGATACCAAGGAGAACGTCCTGCTGCCTGCAACATCCTCCAGCATGACCGGTTTGGCAGTGGGTCAGTAATGGTGTGGTACAGCCCTCCATGTGCTCGCCAGAGGTAGCCTGACTGCCATTAGGTACCGAGATGAGATCCTCAGACCCCTTGTGAGACCATATGCTGGTGCGGTTGGCCCTGGGCTCCTCCTAATGCAAGACAATGCTAGATCTCATGTGGCTGGAGTGTGTCAGCAGTTCCTGCAAGACGAAGGCATTGATGCTATAGTCTGGCCTGCCCGTTCCCCAGACCTGAATCCAATTGAGCACATCTGGGACATCATGTCTCGCTCCATCCACCAAAGCCACGTTGCACCACAGACTGTCCAGGAGTTGGCGGATGCATTAGTCCAGGTCTGGGAGGAGATCCCTCAGGAGACCATCGGCCACCTCATCAGGAGCATGCCCAGGCATTGTAGGGAGGTCATACAGGCACGTGGAGGCCACACACACTACTGAGCCTAATTTTGACTTGTTTTAAGGACATTACATCAAAGTTGGATCAGCCTGTAGCGTGTTTTTCCACTTTAATTTTGAGTGTGACTCCAAATCCAGACCTCCATGGGTTAATAAATTTGATTTCCATTGATAATTTGTGAGTGATTTTGTTGTCAGCACATTCAACTATGTAAAGAACAAAGTATTTAATAAGAATATTTCATTCATTCAGATCTAGGATGTGTTGTTTAAGTGTTCCCTTTATTTTTTTGAGCAGTGTATATGTATATATATATATATATATATATATATATATATATATATTATTTTTTTTCTACATTAGGATACTGACTTACTGTATTTGTGCTATGCTTGTGTAAGGGTTAAATTAGATGCTTGCAAATCAAATATAAGAAATATGTGTGTTTTGAACCTTAAGCAGTTTATAGTAGATATGAGGCAGATGAAATCCCAAAAAACAGACGTGTCTTTACGTCAACAAGTCCCAGTAATTAGAAGTGGAATGTTTTAGCCGTCCAACCTTGAGGGAGCATTGATAACAACTAAAGTATTCAACTCTCTGGGCTGAGACTCATGAGAACTTGCTAACATACAGACATTTGTGATGTTGCTAGTATGTTCTGTATTATCCTGTAGAAATTTGTAGATATTGCGAAACCCCTTTGTGATGTATTCATTATGTATTTATTATGTGAAACTTTGCTATCTAAACCCCTAGAAAGTTAACGAGCACAGCTCAGAATCAGCTTTGACATAGTGGTCATTCCGAGTTGATCGCAGCCAGCAACTTTTTGCTGCTGCTGCATTCAACTAGTACACGCCTATAGGGGAGTGTATTTTAGCTTAGCAGGGCTGTGATCGCTTGTGCAGCCCTGCTAAGCTAAAAAAATTTCAAACAAAACTAGACTAGGCCTGGACATAATTACCCTGTGCGATGGATCCAGTGATGATGGGCCCGGCTTTGACGTCACTCCTCCGCCCTCCGTTCTGCTGGACACACCTGCGTTATACTCACCACTCCCCGAAAACGGCTTCAAATGGTCCAGATCCGCCCTGGCATGCCTCCGTCCTGTCTACCCTCTTTGTGGTCCGCCCTGCGTCCACTTTCTTCTTTAGACGCGACGTAACTCAGTGACCTCTGTCACCGGGCAACATCGCACACGCGCACAGCGGTTGCCGCGCATGCGCATTTTGCACCCATTCGCACCGCAGCGATAAAGCGCTGCGTGCGAACGGGTCGGAATGACCCCCATAGATACTGCATTTGTGCCTTGATTTCTGACTCCCAGCAGCTGGTACGAGAATCATCAGACAACTGAAGGATTTTGCTAGACAAATAGAATATCCATAACATTACCTGTGGGCTCCTTGTCCGGGATCTCAACACCGCAACAGATGACATCACCCCACTGACAGCACAGCACAACCACTGATCATCAAATCAGAACGGGGTTAAACTAAAGTGTTATATTCCACTTGCTTGCTCTGCTCAGTACTTTTGCTTTGTCTCAGCTGTTCATCTGTGTGTGGTAAGTGAGATTTCATTGAATCCAGTTGTCTGTTTTTGATTACAAGGTTTAAAAGATATATCTATGTTTATGTTTTGTATATGAATAAGCAAGGGACACTAGGTCCGGGTTTTGAATGATTGTGTCACTTAAAAGGTTATTGCTCTGAATGTACAAGTGCTATGGAGGTCATTCCGAGTTGTTCGCTCGGTAAAAATCTTCGCATCGCAGCGATTTTCCGCTTAATGCGCATGCGCAATGTTCGCACTGCGACTGCGCCAAGTAAATTTGCTATGCACTTAGGAATTTTACTCACGGCATTTTCATCGTTCTGGCGATCGTAATGTGATTGACAGGAAATGGGTGTTACTTGGCGGAAACAGGCCGTTTTATGGGCGTGTGGGAAAAAAACGCTACCGTTTCCGGAAAAAACGCAGGAGTGGCCGGAGAAACGGAGGAGTGTCTGGGCGAACGCTGGGTGTGTTTGTGACGTCAAACCAGGAACGACAAGCAGTGAAATGATCGCAGATGCCGAGTAAGTCTGGAGCTACTCAGAAACTGCTACGAGGTGTGTAATCGCAATATTGCGAATTCATCGTTCGCAATTTTAAGATGCTAAGATTCACTCCCAGTAGGCGGCGGCTTAGCATGAGCAAATCTGCTAAAATCCACTTGCGAGCGAACAACTCGGAATGACCTCCTATCATTTTAAGGAAACATTCGGGAGAAGTGTTCCCCCATATAGAGGCTATAATTGAAGTTTCAGATTTTGACTCTGTGTCACATAAAGGAAATTTTTATTGTGCTGTTAATACTCATTTAGACTAGATTGGTTTAACTGCGTTGGTGGGACATGTGTGGCCAGAGGTGCTGTTGTACTTGCCAGTGAATTTCACACCAAAAGATGGTATGCCGTTATGTAGACAAAACATTCATAAACTGCCTGAACCCATAAGAACTCTTGTGGTTCAAAGTGAGGAGACAAATTACTGGCATAGACAGCAGTGGGCTAGATGGGAAAAGAAGCAAAAATTGTGTGTGCATACTTAAGATTCCTGTTCTGCATTGGAAGATTAAAGCTGTGTACATTGTTTTTAAGCAAATGAGTGGAGCATGCTAAGAAAGAAAAAGTATCCCAAGGTGTACGGTGATAACGTACTATTGTCACATATCCAGGGCTATTTGCAGAAGTTACCCTCGCTAACATAGCCACAAGTGCATGCGGAGGAAGCCCAATACTTTAAAGTTAAAGGGATATTTTGGGATTAGCTACCCCAGAATACTGGGCGCACAGGGTAGCAAGGGTCAGGGATAAACCCCCAGAGAGAAGAAAGGGAGGGTAAGAATGTCCTGAAGGGGATCTCTAAAATCTTTAAAAGAGCTGGTTTTCCCTACAGAGGGGACACTAGATTATGATAAATGGCACATATTTATTATGTTGAAATCATCTTAAATAGTAAGAAAATTGCACTGACACATGCAGAATATGGCAGGCAGTGGCACAAGAGGTACAAGAATAGACAAGAAAAAGGAGGGAGGAAGAGTTAGAGAGTACACAAAATTGACCACCCTATGTACCCACTTTATCATTAAGTAACCCACCTCAGCCACCAGCATTGGTACAGTCAGCCCCACTAGCTGATGTACCAGTAATACACCCAACGATCCCTCAACCAGTGACACCTATATCAGGAGCGCCACCATATGTTTAATAGTACTCCTAGCTGTCTCAAATAGATTTTACAGTCCCACAGATCGACAGTCCAGCACAAAAACGTATTAAAAGGGGACCGCCAACAATCCTAGACCCTGAATATCCACAGCGGCAGTGTTCATTCTGCTTTGCATGTATCCCCGTGGGATGGAGATTCTGCCCACAGTGTGGAAATGATATGCTACCAGATTTGCCTACTTGCCCAGACAATGGCAGTGCACGAACATCCACCCCTTACTCAAATTACCTAATGAAACAGTTACAAAATTTTAATGTAAGTCCTGAAAGAGACACACCTGTAAAGGATAAAAAAACTAGAAAAATGAGAGCAAGGAAAGGGGTTATGCCTTATATGGAACAAGACAATTCATATATCTATCCGGTTACGGTACAAATGGTGCCAAATCCAAGATATGATCCAGCAACACAGGCAGACACACCAGCCGCCCATGCATATTTGCCTAATCAACAAGAGAGCTATATTCTGCGGTACAAGTCAGAACTACATACAGTAGTCCAAGAAGCTCCAGATCCTAGGAAGAACCCTGCAGCATTCTCTGCATACATGACAAAAATACAGACAGTGTGGAGGGGATGTTGGGTGGACTTGGAACAAGCAGCAAAGGCACTGCTGGGGGATGGAGTAGCAATGCAGCTTACAAATATGGCAACCAGAGCGGCAGAGGGTACTAGACTGGTGATAACTGCAGCACCATCCCTAGCTGACAGATACACAATTGAAGTGGACAAAATTATTTGGCAAGAATTCAGTTGTGGTGTCACGAAGAAAGACAGAGCGCTCCAACAGCACCAGACATTGTACAAAGAGATATGACTGTCAGAAGCTATTTTGATAAACTGACAACCAGACAGAATGATGAGGGTTTTCCTGTTACTGAAACACAAAACAATATATAAACAGCGCTACCAGGTGCTAGTATTCAAATCATTATGTAGATTTTAATGAAAAATAGATTAATACCATAAACACATATATTTAAGATCAGATAAATAAAACAAGCCTCATAAGCCAGTAATATGACCAAACGAACTTTCCATGGACTCTTGTAAAGGCCAGGTGCTGATTGAGAATGTTCCAATGCTTTAATATACCATATCCTGCATGGATGACCCGTATGATAATTACCAGATCCCAAGTGGAAGAAGGCAGGGTATTCCACCTAGCGCGGTGATGATGATTCTGTCCTGCGCAAATATGAATAGTGGTTCTCCCTTTTTGTTAAATGTCCACATACATGGATCGGTCTCGGGATAGATGAATGTTAGATGGGTCAGAACTCTGAAGGCCACTGTGGGTCGTCCCAAACATCTATATCCAATTTTTAAAAAAGCGATGGATAATCAGTGATGGACAGAGCGGTCATGTGCCTAAGATCACATGATCGTTCTTTTGAATATGTTGGATAGAAAAAGTCCTTTTTAAGTGGTTTATGAATTTTGTTTTTTAACTGGAAGACATGATTATTATATAGTTTGTTCTCCTGCTGTTTCTTAGAGAATTTAAGATTGTTTTAGATAAATTTATGTTATTAATGTTTGTTCAGGTGCTGATCATTTTGTCATTAAATCCCCTATATAAGGGGAAGTTAGCCTCTAGTACACTACCTTTGATAAAGCTGCCAAACAGACAGTGAAACGCGTTAGGTTGCCAGCCTATGACCAGGACGTCGCTAAGGCCAGTGAGTTTATGGAACTGATTATCCATCGCTTTTTTAAAAATTGGATATAGATGTTTGGGACGACCCACAGTGGCCTTCAGAGTTCTGACTCATCTAACATTCATCTATCCGGAGACCGATCCATGTATGTGGACATTTAACAAAAAGGGAGAACCACCATTCATATTTGACCAGGACAGAATCATCATCACTGCGCTAGGTGGAATACCCTGCCTTCTTCCACTTGGGATCTGGTAATTATCATACGGTCATCCATGCAGGATATGGTATATTAAAGCATTGGAACATTCTCAATCAGCACCTGGCCTTTACAAGAGTCCATGGAAAGTTTGTTTGGTCATATTACTGGCTTATGAGGCTTGTTTTAATTTATCTGATCTTAAATATATGTGTTTATGGTATTAATCTATTTTTCATTAAAATCTACATAATGATTTGAATACTAGCACCTGGTAGCTCTGTTTATATATTGTTTTGTGTTTCTCTATGTGGTGACTGACTATCACCTTGATTTAATAGCTGCTTTAGGAAAACAGCCCTGTTAAAGCGCCCGGAAAGGATATACTAATTCATTAGTATATTTTATTAATATTTTCCTGTTACTGAGCCTGATGGATCAAGATTGCTTAAGACAAAGTTTCTCAATGGTTTAGATCCAGTGCCACCCAGAAGCTATGAGAATAGATGCTACAGCATTGCTTCAGGTCCTCGAGGGGATAGAAGACCAAGTGAAGAGGTTAGGTGACAGAAGGCAATCTCCAATACAAGGAGAAGACATGACAGGAAAGTGCTTCTGGTACAAGCTGCCAGGGCATATGACAAGGGATTGTCGCAAGTACAAGAAATGGCAGAAGGATCAGCAAGATGGACAGGCAGCATTTAAAGTACAGGAAGACAAACCCCATCAAGCATGAAAAACAGACTCCCTGCTGTCACCACAGATAATGGTCGCTTCTGGGGACACTCAGCTACCTGGTAGTACATTGACTGTGATACTACCCAAGAAAAGGTTGATGCTACAGGACTTACAGGATGCTCAGTCACACTCCAGAAAAGCAAGAAAACTACATTGCAGATTCAAGATGAAGGCACCCCGGTACCAGTGCAATTCCTGGTATCAGCAACTTGTCCTGTAAATTTATTGGGTGCTGACATCCTAAGCCTCATGCAAGCTTCAATCAAATATACACCTCAAGGTGTACTTTATAGTAATAACCTCTCAGACCGGACGAGGGAGCAAATGGAAGCAGCTATTCAAGTCTATCATGTCCAGAAGGAAGAAAAAGCAGAAGACATACAACATTCCTTGCCTTCATGGCTACATGTGGTACCTCAGAAGTTATGATCCAAGGGCTAGATGGATGTGGGATTGCTCAAGGTACAACCAGTTCAGCTGGTACTGAAGCCAGGAACCATACCTGTCTCCATACAACAGTATCCACTTACACCCTTGCAAAATGAGGCACTTACAAAACAACTTCAGGAGTATATCCACAAGGGAATAATCACTAGGTGTCACTCACCTTTTAACAGTCCCTTATTTCCTGTAAAGCAGAAGGAAGTTGGAAGTGATGGGATCCCTCAATATCGGCTTGTTCTTGATCTAAGAGAAATAAATAAGAGACTGGTTGTATATACACCCATTGTCCCTAATCCCCACACCTTGCTAAACCAAATACCGCCTCAAGCCAAATGATTTACAATCATCGATCTAGCAAATGCATTTGTCTCTGTACCAATCACTAAAGACTCACAGCAGATGCTGGCATTCACACATGCTGGTACACAATATTGTTGGACAAGGCTACCACAAGGAGGAGCTACAAGCCCATCATAATTTACAGAAGCTATGTCTACAGTGTTACAAGCATGGAGACCAGTATATCCAGATGACACTCATCTTTTGCAGTATGTTGATGATCTGCTCATTGCCACTACAGATGAAGATAAATGTACAGATAAGACTGTCTTTCTACTTACATTTTTGGCTCAACAAGACTGTAGAGTGTCTCCTACAAAAATACATCTGGTACAAGAGAAGGTGATCTTCTTGGGACATTATATATCACAATGAACTAGATACCTCACAGACCAAAGGAGGAAGATGATAGTCAAAGCTCCATTCCCAACTACTACCAAACAGATGAGAGCATTCTTGGGAGTTATAGGATACTGCAGAGAATAGATTCCTTCAGCTTCAGTGCACATGCAGACTTTATATGACACCACAAAGAAGGAAGGACCTCATCCCACTCTACAAGAGAAAACAGAAGCTGTGGAAAAGCTCAAACAAGCTATATTATCTGCACCAGCATTGGGACTCCCAGATTATACCAAGCCCATTAACCTCTTTTGCCATTAAGAAAAGGGCCATGCAACAGGAGTCCTCACACAGCTTCATGGAACAAAGCAAAGACCAGTACCATGATACTCTGCAAATTTGGATCCTATCATTAAAGGAGCTCTATCATGTGTCAGAGCAGTAGCAGTAGCTACCATTTTAAAAGACAAAAGCACAGACATTGTTTTGGATCATCAGCTTACTATACAAGTACCACATGCAGTTACAGAAATATTGCAGCAGGCAAGAACCAAACATCTGTCTGCAGTGAGACTTACCAAATGTGAAGTAGCACTTCTCAGTGCCTCCAATCTCATCAGCAAAAGATGTACTACCCTCAACTCAGCTACATTGATACCAGCATTTGTTGAATCACCAGATTCAAAAGGAGGGATAGTAACAAATAATGAAAAAGATGAAGAAGAGGAGTCATATGAAGGAGAAACAGAAGAAGGTAAAGACAATAAAACCTATTCTCAGAATGTTCATGATTGCCTCTCCCTTATGGAACAAGAGACTCAAGGTCTTCCAAATGTAATTGATGTCCCTTTGCCCGATCCAGCATACACACTCTTTGTGGACGGTTCCAAATATTATGACAATAGAACTCACTATTCATGGTATGCAGTTACCTCATCTACTGAAGTAATTGTCTCTGGCTCCTTACCTTCAAGCCTGTCAGCACAAGCAGTAGCCATAATAGCTCTCACTAAAGCTCTGTAACATGCAGAAGGCACCAAGCCAACATCTACACAGATTCCCATTCAGATCTCTGCAAGGGCCACACAAAGTGGCAGTAATTAAGATCCAGGCACACACAAGAAATGATACTCCTGAAACAAGAGGCAACAATCTGGCAGATGCTGAAGAACCAAGCAGGAGAGAATGAGAAAGAAGCCTGGAAAAAGAAAGGAACAGAACAACAGTAAGATGGATTATGGAGAAGTCAAGACAGACTTTGCTTACCAAGAACTTTATTTTCACCTATGCTACAAGTGAAACATGGAAAAACCCATACAGGAAAAGAACAAATGACTGCACTAGTCTCCAAGGTTTGGATAGCACCTGGATTTGGACAAAGAGCAGCAGAACATTGTAGGAACTGTTGGATTTGTGGAATACATAATCCTGGCCAGAGGACACATACAGCCTTGGGAACTACCCCAAGACCCCAATTCCCATTCCAGAGACTACAAATCGACTATATACAGTTGCCCAGGTCTGGCCCCTATGAATATGCCCTTGTATGTACCAATCTTTTTAGCAAGTGATCTGAGGCATGGCAAGTGGCCAAAGCAACTGCTAAAATCACAGCAAAGAAGCTAATAAGTGAGGTGGTTTGTAGGTTTGGGGTACCTGAAGTAATAGAGTCAGATAGGGGTACACATTTCACAGGGGAGATAATGGGAAGCATCATGGCAGACATGGGTATTCAGCAGGCTTTCCATGTGCCCTATAGAAGATCGCAGGCCTCAGGCAGGGTGGAATGCTTAAATTATACCTTAAAGCTTAAGATACAGAAGGTTATGGCAGAAACCAAGAAACCGTGGCCAGAATGTCTAACAATAGCTTTGTTCAGTGTCGGGACCATGCCAGAAAGATATACAGGCCTATCTCAATATGAAATACTATTTGGAAGTATACCTAGGACAGGATGTTATCCACAACAACTTCAGCATAAAAAATGAAGATTTGGCAGGATATATGAAAGCGTTAACTGATCAGTTAAGTAATGTACATGTTTTCGTTTTTTCTTCCCTTCCAGAACCAGATTCTGATTTGCAGCCACATCAATTGAAGCCAGGAGACTGGGTATTCTTGAAAAGACGTGAGAAGAGTGCTTGAACTTAGATTCAAAGGACCTTATCAAGTGTTACTAACCAAACCCACCTCAGTGAAGCTCCAAGGAAGAGACTCCTGGGTACACGCATCTCACTGCAAAAACACAAGTGTGACTATTGAAACACCCCCATCATGAAACTGTATATCCTTTTCATTGTTGCAAGTGTGATAACAAGTATATTGGCATGGTCTCCAGCAGTACATTTACAGTTGCTGGCAGAGAGGGGGACAGAGGGAAGGTGGGGGTGGAAGAATGACACTAAACCTCACCAGCAAGGTAACCTCACTTACCTGCCCATCAACCATGTGTAATAGTTCATTTTACCATTTCCGGGGGCATTATTATGGAGATTTTAATATCTCCAGAAGGACCGCAAATATGAGTATAATAGAATCTCCCAATGCCACACTCACATTCTCGGGCAGTGTGGCAAATATTAGTTGCTGTAAAGTCCTTATAAATTTTTCGGAAAATTAGAAGAACATTTGAAGGAAGTTAATTACTCCAACAATCAGGCTCTTATGCAGACTGTAGTGAAAGGTAATCAGATGGTAAAGATAGCACACAAATTGAGGGAGAATTTGGAACACAATTGGTGGAATATATTTACTGGATATTCTCCTTCAATGAAAAAGTTTGTTTCATATATTCAACACCCGCTTTTGGCAATTATAGCTGTTAAGGTGATACTTGCTTTGATAAATTCCTATATGTCCTGTTCCCTCAGAAAGAAACTGACACACTTGCGCAATGCATATAAAGAAAAGACTGCTAGGGTAGAAAGGGTGGAAACTAAGCCATCCTTGGTATTGAATGGTTAATGCCCTTGCTACTCAGGGATTGATTGGGTAGTTCAAAAGTAGGTACCATAGGGTGGTGATGAAAAACCCTCTCTATATCTGGCAACTTTGGTATATTTTTATATTATGAAAAGGAGGGAAATGGAAGGGTTAAATTATATGCTTGCAAATTAAATATAAGAAATGTATGTGTGTTTTGAACCTTAAGCAGTTTAAAGCAGATATGAGGCAGATGCATTCTCAAAAAAACAGACATGTCTCTACGCCAAGAAGTCCCAGTACTTAGAAGTGGAATGTTTCAGCCGTCCAACTTTGAGGGAACACTGATAACAACTAAAGGATACAACTCTCTGGGCTGAGACTCATGAGAACTTGCTAACATACAGACATTTGTGATGTTGCTAGAATGTTCTGTATTGTCCTGTAGAAATTTGTAGTTATTACCAAACCCCTTTGTGATGTATTCATTATGTATTCATTATGTGAAACTTTGCTATCTAAACCCCTAGAAAGTAAACGGGCACAGCTCAGAATCAGCTTTGACATAGATGCTGCATTTGTGTCTTGATTTCTGACTCCCATCAGCTGGTACAAGAATCATCAGACAACTGAAGGATATTTCTAGACAAATAGAATATCCCTAACACTTGTAACCTGAATTCACCATGACCAGGCCACCGCTGCTGCCACTGTTTATAAATAGTTTTACTATGTGGATGATTACCTCTGAGAGATGAGTTCTGCTCCTGGCGCCCTGGCCCCTGCAGCCTGCACAGCTGCCAGCAAGGAGAGATTTATTTATTTATTAACAGTTTCTTATATAGCGCAGCATATTCCGTTGCGCTTTACAATTAGAACAACAGTAATAGAACAAAACTGGGTAAAAACAGACAGACAGAGGTAGGAAGGCCCTGCTCGCAAGCTTACAATCTATAGGGAAATAGGCATAGATACACAAGGATAGAAGCTACCTATTGCATAATGGTCCACCAGATTGCTAGGTTCTTAATGGGTTGTATGATGATACCCCACAAAGTTAACCAAGTGTCAGGAGGGTGTGAGACTCAAGAAAGACAAGATATGTGATGTTATGAATATTCTACAGAGGATGTAATTAGATAGGGAAGCACTGAAGGTTATGTGGGTGGGTCTGGAATTTGATAGGCTTGTCTGAAGAGGTGAGTTTTCAGGGAACATTTAAAGGTTTGGAGACTAGAGGCGAGTCTTACTGTGCGTGGGAGGGCATTCCACAGAGTGGGTGAAGCCCGGATAAAGTCCTGTAATTTTGAGTGTGAACAAGTAATGCGTGTGGATGAGAGACGTAGATCTTGTGCAGAGCGGAGAGGTCGGGTAGGGAGATATTTTGAGATGAGTGAAGAGATGTATGTTGGTGCAGTTTGGTTAATAGCCTTGTATGTGAGTAAAAGTATTTTATATTTAATACGGTAGAATACCGGTAACCAATGGAGGGACTGACAGAGCGGATCTGCAGACGATGAACGTCTGGCAAGGAAGATTAGCCTCGCAGCTGCATTCAAAATGGATTGTAGTGGTGAGAGCCTATGTTTGGGAAGACCGGTCAGGAGACTATTACAATAATCAATGCGGGAGATAATGAGAGCATGGATTAGAGTTTTTGCTGTGTCTTGTGTAAGATAAGGGCGTATTTTGGATATGTTTCTTAGATGTATGTAACATGATCTTGAGACAGATTGAATGTGGGTAACAAAGGACAGAATGACACCTAGGCAGCGAGCTTGTGGGGTAGGGGTGATTGCAGAGTTCTCAACAGTGATAGAGATATCAGGTTGGAAACTACTATTGGCCGGTGGAAATATAATTAATTCTGTTTTGGAAATATTAAGTTTGAGGTGGCGAGATGTCATCCAAGATGAAATGGCAGAAAGGCATTCAGTGACACGGCCCAATACAGATGGTGACAAATCAGGGGAGGATAGGTAGATTTGAGTATCATCCGCATACAGATGGTACTGAAATCCGAAAGAGTTGATTAGTTTGCCAAGAGATGTGGTATAGATAGAGAAAAGCAGAGGACCTAGGACTGAGCCTTGCGGTACTCCAACTGAGAGAGGTAGCGAAGGAGAGGTGGAATCAGAGAAACGAACACTTAAGGAGCGATTAGATAGGTAGGATGAGAACCAAGAAAGGGCTGTGTCCTGAATACCTAGGGATTGTAGTGTTTGTATGAGAAGAGAGTGGTCAACAGTGTCAAAAGCAGCAGAGAGATCAAGGAGAATAAGTAGAGAGTAATGTCCTTTAGATTTAGCAGTGACCAAATCATTCACTACCTTAGTCAGTGCTGTCTCTGTGGAGTGTTGGGCACAAAATCCTGACTGAAGTGGGTCCAGTAGGCTGTGTGAGTTAAGAAAGTGTGTGAGGCAAGTGTAGGCAAGTCTCTCCAGTAGCTTGGAGGGGCATGGGAGCTGAGAGATGGGATGGTAGTTAGAGAGAGAGTTCGGGTCAGAGTTTTGTTTTTTCAGAATGGGAGTAATCACTGCATGCTTGTATAGAGAAGGAACGATACCAGTAGACAGGGAGAGATTACAGATTTTCGTTAAGGTTGGGATGAGCACAGTAGACAGAGCTTTACTAATTTGTGAGGGTATAGAGTCAAGGGGAGAGGTATTAGAGTAGGCAGATGAAAAGAGTGCAGATACTTCATCTTCATTTGTAGGATCAAAGGAAGAGAAGGTGTTAGAGGGTTCAGGCTGGGAATTGAGCAGGTCACTTGCTGTGGAAGAGCATACCATTTCATTTCGGATTTTGTCAATCTTGTCCTTGTCCATTTGTAGGATCAAAGGAAGAGAAGGTGTTAGAGGGTTCAGGCAGGGAATTGAGCAGGTCACTTGCTGTGGAAGAGCATACCATTTCATTTCGGATTTTGTCAATCTTGTCCTTGAAATAGGATGCAAGATCTTGCGCACTGACAGTGGCTGGTGGGTTAGGTGAGGGAGGGACAAGAAGTGATTTAAATGTATTAAAAAGTCGCTTTGGGTTAGAGGCTTGAGCAGAGATGAGAGATTGAAAATATGTTTGTTTGGCAGTGTCCAGAGCAGTACGATAAGAGTGGTAGGTGCTCTTATATGTGAGAAAGCCACTTGAACTACGAGATTTACGCCACTGGCGTTCAACTTTTCGTGAGAATTTTTGTAAGTGTCTAGTGTATTTAGAGTGCCACGGTTGACATCTAAGTCTACGTGGAGTGTGATGGGTAGCTGGAGCCACTTCATCAAGTGCTGTTACTAGAGTTTGGTTAAGGTGTGACACAGCAGTCTCTGGAGAGGTGAATGTAGAAATTGGTGAAAGCAGTGGTTGCAGAGAGGTAGATAGTTGTTGAAAATTAATAGCGTTAATATTTCTGCGGGTAAGAGGTGTCCTTGTAGACTTTAGGGACATGGAGTTTGAAGTAATGGAGGAGAGCATGCATGTGATAAGGTTGTGATCTGAGAGAGGGAAAGGAGTGTTAGTGAGTTCAGAAACAGAGCATAGTCTGGTGAATACAAGATCAAGGCAGTGGCCCTCCTGATGAGTAGGGGAGTCAGTCCATTGGGAGAGGCCAAGAGAGGAGGTTAGAGAGAGTAGTTTAGAGGCATGGGGGGATTGTGGACTGTCAATAGAGAGATTGAAATCACCCACAATGATGGTGGAGATGTCAGAGGATAGAAAGTGAGGGAGCCATGCAGAAAAATCTTCCAGAAACTTTTTGGGTTGCCCAGGTGGGCGATAGATAGCTGCAACACGCAGAGAGAAAGGGGTGAAAATCCTAATAGAGTGTACTTCAAAGGATGTAAATGTGAGTGAGGGAACAGGTGGTAAAACAATGTGCGTGTAACATTTGGACAGTAATATTCCAACACCCCCTCCTTTGATGTTACCAGGCCTGGGGGTGTGTGTGAAGTGGAGGCCACCATGTGACAGTGCTGCAGGGGAGGCAGTGTCTGATTGTGTGAGCCAGGTTTCTGTTATATCCAGCATATTGAATTTTTTTGCTATGAAAAAAAGAGATGCTGGCCACACAAGGCCCAAGATGCAGCAGTGACACAACCACCCAGCCAGCCCCCAAAGTCCTCTACAAGCCAGCCGCGGTAGCGTGATTACATCACAGTCATGCTCCCAGCAGGCTTGGAAGAGGAGGTGGAGCACAGCAGCGGAATTGGAAGTTACAGCTGCCAGCAGCTATGGCAGGGGAGGGCAATTATTTCAGCTGAGGGGCCACTTGACACTTTCCTGTCAGTTTTTCGAGGGCCGCACACAAAATAGCAGCTCCCCTATGTGCCAAAAATATAGGGACATGGCTTCATGGGGAAGGGGTGTGGCCAAAAAATAATACAGATTCATTTTAGGCTGCACAATAGTCTCCATTATTCAAATTATGCCACACAGTAGCGCCACTTACACACATTACTCCAGGTAGAGCCTCTGTCACACATTACGCCAGGTAGAGCTCTCTTTTACACATTACAGCAGGTAGAGCCCCCTTTTACACATTACGGAAGGTAGAGCCCCCTTTTACACATTACGGCAGGTAGAGTCCCCTTTTTACACATTAACATTTTATTTGGGATAATCATTGCACAGCAAGCAAATTATCCAGTGTCTTATGGCCCCTGGAGAAAGGTGTGACACAGTGACAGAACACGGGGTGGGACATGGTGATGGAACACAGGGTATGACACGGTGACAGAACACGGGGGGGGGGGGTGACACGGTGACAGAACGCGGGGGGGGTGACACTGTGACAGAACACGGGGGGGGTGACAGTGACAGAACACAGGGGGGTGACAGTGACAGAACACGGGGGGGGTGACAGTGACAGAACACGGGGGGGGGGGGTGACAGTGACAGAACACGGGGGGGTGACAGTGACAGAACACGTGGGGGGGTGACAGTGACAGAACACGGGGGGGTGACACAGTGACAGAACACGGGGGTGACACAGTGACAGAACACGGGGGGGTGACACAGTGACAGAACATGGGAGGTGACACGGTAACAACACAGTGGGGTGACTTAGTGACAGAACACGGGGGTGACACAGTGACAGAACACGGGGGGGATGACACTGTGTCAGAACATGGGGGTGCTGATCAGTGGCAGAACACGGGGGTGACACAGTAACAGAACGTGGGGGGGTGTCACGGTGACAGAACACGGGGGTGACAGGACACGGTGACAGAACACGGGAGGTGACACGGTAACAACACGGGGGGGTGACTTAGTGACAGAACATGGGGGGTGACACGGTGAAAGAATCCAGGGGAGGGGGGGTTGGGGGGTGGTACAGCAAGCGTTAAAGATCTCCCCCCTAACCTAAAAACAGTCTGACGCCACTGCCCGCACACACAAACATATACACACACACACACACTCTCTCATATACACACACACTCTCTCATATATACACACACACACACACACACACACACACACACACACACACACACACACAAATACACTTTCTTTCCCTCACTTTTTCCATTAACTTACTGATCTGTGTCTGGCTGGCAGTGGCAGGAAGGATGGATCTGTAGCAGTGGCTTTTGTAGCTCTGCCCCCTAAAGTCCCGAGTAGCCCCGCCCCTCGTCTCCGCATAGCTCCGCCCCCTTTTTGTCTGATCGCTGCCTTTGTCAATGGGGACTCTGGAGGATGTGTGTCAGGCGCCGTGCAGCAGCAGCAGGGGAGACAGGCGCCGGCAGCTTGGAGTACTGCAGAGCAATGACAAGCAGCTCAGTCAGTCGGGCCGCTTGTCATTGCATGCTGGTGGGAAGCAGTGGGCCGGTCAGGATCGGTTTGCGGGTCGCATCCGGCCCGCGGGCCGTATTTTGCCCACTACTAAGCTATGGTGTGAGAGCAGAGGGTATGGTTTACTGGCGGCTTTAACGGTACACGTACCTGAGCATTCCACCACACTTGAAGGCCTGGGTATGACTGTATATTATGGCATGTGACAAATAAGCACCATGGAAAATTAATACAAGTGCATATATCTAAAATATCAGTGAGGGACAGGAATGATAGGGGGTAGAAAAATATGATGAAAAAAATGATGATGTGAATATGATCATAAAGAAAAAAAGAAACTAATAGAAAAAATTACTACAAGTGTATATATCTAAAATATCAGTGAGGGACAGGAATGGTAGAGGGTAGAAAAAAATTATGAAAAGATTATGATAAAAAAAGAAAAAAAATAGAAAGAAGAAAAAAGAGGAAAAAGATAAAAATATGGAAAAATTAATAAATGAGTGAACAATTAGCAGGGCCAAGTAGCAACTGTTTACCAGAGGATATCTAGCAGAAAGTTCCTTAATAAGAATGGCTTGCATCCATCTTAAAGGGGAATGAGAATACTAACTGAACAGTTTGGATGTTTCATCAAGAACTATTTAAACTAACAGAGGGGGGCAGTAAACCAAATAGGAATAAAGCAATCTGCTCCCCCAACACAGAGGTTTTGTTTCTGCAGGCAAAGGGAATAGGAAGCAAATCCACAGCAACAGAAGATAATTCGGCCCAAAACCAAATAAACATAGGCAGAGAGAAGAACATAACTAGGAACAGGAAAAGCACAAAGAAAATAGCTAAAAGCTATGTGTGCAAATGTTAGGAGCTTAGGAAATAAAATCCCAGAACTAACTGCAATAATAACAAGGGATGATCTAGATATTGTGGCAATTACAGAGTCATGGTGCAAGGAAATCATGACTGGGACATATCTATACCGGAATATACTTTATTGAGGAAGGACAGAATGGGAAAAATCAGAGGAGATGTAGCAATGTATGTAAAAAAAGCATAAATGCTACCTTAATGCAGTTATTGAAGAAAAAACTGAGGCCCTTTGGGTGACCATAGAAACAGGGGAGAAGTCTATTATTCGTATTGGCATGATATACAGGCCACCAGGACAGGAAGAAGAACTGGATAATAACCTATTGCAACACATAACTAAAATGGCATTAAAAGGAGAGGTAATAATCATGGGAGACTTTAATCTTCCTGATGTAAACTGGGAGGTGTCTGTAGAGACATTTTAAATTCCCTTTAGGGAGCATCCATCCACCATTTGGTGAGGTAGCCCAATCGGAAAGATGCAATATTAGACTTAATACTTACAAACGGACACAGAATATCGGACATAAAAGTGGGTGAAAACCTGGGATCCAGTGATCATCAAGCAGTATGGTTCAGCATAAAAACAGAGACTGACTCACCCCATACAGAAACAAAATTGTTGAATTTTAGGAAGGCTGATTTTGTAGGGATGGGAAAATGTGTAAGCAATTCTTTGGCAGAGTGGAGGAACTTGGAAGCAGTGCAGGAGAGGTGGGAAACATTAAAAAGTACAATATTAAAGGCAACAGACCTTTGTATCAAAAGTGTTAGGAAAAACCACAAGGAAAAGGAAGCCAGTGTGGTTTGTGAAAGAAGTAGCAAATATTGTGAAAGAAAAAAAGATGGCTTTTAGGAAATATAAGCAGACACAAAATAATGAAGACAAAGAGATATATCTTGTTAGACATAAGGAGACTAAGAAGGTAATCAGATGTGCAAAGGCACAAGCTGAGGAGAAAAGGGCCCAGTCAGTGGGTAAAGGAGGCAAAACTTTTTTTAAGTATATAAGCGAAAGGAGAAAAACAAAAGGCGGAATTATAAAACTAAAGACAGAGACAGGGAGTCTTGTTCAGGGAGACAATGTAATAGCAGATCATCTTAATAATTATTTTTGCTCAGTATTCACTACTGAAAGAGAGGGGAAAGGGCCACAGCTAAGTTGCAGGGATATTCAGGAAAATGAAACAAGTACATTTACAGAGGAGAAGATCCTAACAGAACTCTCAAAGCTGAAAGTGGACAAATCTATGGGCCCAGATGGGATACTTCCAAGGATACTAAAATAACTTAAAGAGGAGCTGGTAGCACCATTGACAATATTATTCAACCAATCATTAGCTACAGGAGTAATTCTGGAGGACTGCAAAAGAGCGAACATAGTCCCACTGCACAAAAGGGGAAGCAAGGAAGAGGCAAACAACTACAGACCAGTGAGTCTTACATCAGTAGTAGGGAAATTAATGGAAACACTCTTAAAAGAATGAGTTGTAGATTATCTCATATCCAGGAATTTACAGGATCCCAAACAGCATGGATTCACTAGGGGGGGGGGGGGGGGGGGTCATGTCAAACAAATCTTATTGACATTTTTGACTGTGTGACTAAAGTGATGGATAAAGGTGGAGCCGTGGATATAGCTTATCTAGACTTTAGTAAAGCTTTTGACACTGTTCCACAACGCAGGCTGCTAAATAAACTTGGAAGCTTGGGATTGGATACCAGTAATATTGAATGGATAAGTCTTGTTTGCAGGATAGAAAACAGAGAGTTGTGGTAAATGGAGTGCATTCACAAGAGAGAAACGTTACCAGGGATCTGTACTTGGACCAGTGCTTTTTTATATCTTTATTGGTGACATTGCAAATGGCATTAAAGGGAAAGTATGCCTTTTTGCAGATGACACAAAGGTATGCAACAGGGAAGACACACCAGGAGGGGTAAAACAAATAACTGAGGATCTAGGTATACTAGAGGAATGGTCAAGAGTGTGGCAATTACAGTTTAATGCCAAAAAATTTAAAATCATGCACTTGGGTTTCAAAAATCCAAAGGCTAAATATACAGTAGTATTAATGGCACTAGACTGGAAACTACTGAGGAGGAAAGGGATCTAGGAGTCACTATTTCAGGTGACTTAAAGACAGGTAAGCAATGTAACAAAGCAATGAGGAAGGCTAGTCAGCTGCTTGGCTGCATTGGGAGAGGAATCCGCAGCAGAAAGAAATAGGTAATAATGCCATTGTATAGGTCATTGATATGGCCTCATCTAGAATACTGTGTTCAGTTCTGGAGACCATATCTACAAAAGGATATTAATACATTAGAGACTGTACAAAGAAGGGCAACTAAAATGGTGCATGGCCTACATCACAAAACATACCCAGAAAGACTAAAAAATGTCAATATGTATAGTTTGGAGCAGAGAAGGGAAAGGGGGGACATGATAGAAACTTTCAAATTTATCAAGGGTTTTAACAAAGTCCAGGAGGGAAACATTCTCCAAATGAAGAGAAGCTATAGGACACGAGGACATGCACTGAGACTGGAGGGGGGAGGTTCAGGGGAAATTTGAGGAAAAATAACTTCACAGAAAGGGTAGTGGACAAATGGAATAGCCTCCCATCAGAGGTGGTAGAGGCTAAGACAGTAGAGAAATTTAAACATGCATGGGATAGACATAAGGATATCCTTACAAAGAAATAATGATCAAATAAGTTTTGAGATAAAAATATGATTTAAAAAAGGGCAGACTAGATGGGCCAAATGGTTCTTATCTGCCGTCAAATTCTATATTTCTATGTTTCCATGTTTCAAGCTCATAACTTTCATTAAAACCAGTAGGGTGCATAGTTTTTTGTTGGAATATCCAGACATTTCGCAATGAGATAGTCTGTTGGCCATACCTGCTCCTCTCTTTCCCAGTTGTACATATTCAATTACCTTAAATGTTAGTTTGTCTGGGTTGGAGTTGTGTTCATGAATAAAATGTCTAGAGACTGCATGGGTGTCCACTTTATTTTTAATATTCCAGATGTGATCCTGTAGTTTTAATTTTAATGTTCTTTTGGTTTTGCCCCCATATTTCTTCATACAAGTACATTCTAGGTGGTATATGACGGAAGAGGTGTTGCAGTTCATAAACTCCTTGTTTTTGTATTCCTTGGAATTTCCCATATCACTAGAGGTTCTTCTGTTGGGATGGAAGTACTTGCATATATTGCATCTTCCACACTTGTACAGTGCATCCGGAAAGTATTCACAGCGCTTCACTTTTTCCATGTTTTGTTATGTTATAGCCTTATTCTAAAATGGAATAAATTCATTTTTCCCCCTCAAAATTCTACACACAATACCCCATAATGACAACATGAAATAGTTTTTCTGAGTTTTTTGCAAATTTAATTAAAAAAAAAAAAAACTTGGAAATAACATGTACATAAGTATTTACAGCCTTTGCTCAATACTTTGTTGATGCACCTTTGGCAGCAATTGAAGCATCAAGTCTTTTTCAAGATAAAAGTCGTCAGACTGAAACGTTGAACACTGAGACGCAGTTCGTCTGTTTATTTCATAACATCAAGCCTTGGGAGTGCCGCCAATTGGATTGTATATATATATATATATATATATATATATATCTCTTGTGACAAGGTGTACACACACGGGGACTCATATGAACACTTTCAGTGTTTATTTTGCATAGCAGGTCAGCACATAGCAAGTTGATTCCATACAGTCAGTATTACAGGCAGTAGCATACAGGTACTCACAGCATAGCAGACTCTTGATAGGCTCCAGCTGTCCCTAGTCTAACCCACACAACCCGGCCTATCACTCAGATAGCTATTCCACCATCGAGAGCACGGTCACTCTGTCCTGGAAACCCTTATATCAGGAAATCCCAGGTGCTGCTGATCACACACCTGGGAGTCTGCTACTGCTTCTCAAACCTGGTCTGGATCCACCACATTAATTTCACATGGAAAACTGCTGTCTCTGCCACACTCCTTCCCCCTTAGCTTCAACCACCCTCGTGAAGCTACACTATTTTCAGGCAAGCTCTCTGCCTCGCCCACCCCTACCTGTGTCATCCGCCCAGGAACACAGCCTTCCACCACCTTCCAGAGGTCACCCACCTCGCCTTCTTCCTCCTCCCCTAGCTTCACTATAGGGTTGCTTGGAGGACCATGACCTACAAACCTCCTGGAAAGGGCATCGGCATTGAGGTGCTGTTCCCCCGGACGATGCCTCACCTCAAACTTAAATGGCTGCAAAGCCAAAAACCAATGGGTCACAGGAGCATTCACCTCTTTGTTTGTATGCATCCACTGTAAGGGTGCATGGTCTGTGACCAACAAAATCTCTCATCCCAATAAATAATATCTTAATGACTCAACTGCCCATTTAATGGCAAAGCACTCCTGCTCCACAGTTTTGTACCTGCACTCCCTGGGCAATAATTTACGGCTAAGATAGAGGATGGGCTACTCCTCTCCATCTACCTTTCGGGATAGGACCAATCCTAATCCTGTCCCAGAGGCATCCGTTTGTAACACAAATTGCTTTTTAAAGTTAGGAGCTTGTAAGACAGGCTCAGTACACAAAGCTCATCTTAAATCTTGCCAAGCAGTTTCCACTGTTCCAGGCCATGTTATCTTGTCTGGGCATTGTTTTTGAAGACATTCGGTTAGTGGAGCCGCTATAGCGGTGAAATTTTGAATGAACCTGCGATAATATCCAACCAAACCGAGAAATGTTCTAAGTTGTGATTTACATTTAGGTCTAGACCAGGTGAGGACTGCTTCTACCTTACTAGGCTGAGGTTTAACCTGTCCGCTGCCCACAATGTACCCCAAATACTTGGCCTCAATCATACCAATGGCACATTTCTCGGGGTTGGCGGTAAACCTGTGTGCCCGTAGAGACTGTAAAATGGCTTCTACCTTTGGTAGGTGTGACTCCCAATCAGAGCTGAAAATAACGATGTCATCTAAATATGCAGCCGCATATTCCCTGTGGGGCCGCAGCAACTTATTCATAGCTCTCTGGAAGGTTGCTGGGGCACCATGTAAACCAAATGGGAGCATTTTATATTGGAATAAGTCTTCTGGGGTAGAGAAGGCTGTTTTTGCCTTAGCAGCTTCTGTTAACGAAATCTGCCAATAACCTTTTGTCAAATCAGGTGTAGTGAGATATTGACTATTGGCTAAATTTTCTACTAACTCATCCACCCGGGGCATAGGGTAGAAATCAAACCGGGACACTTGATTTAATTTACGAAAGTCATTGCAGAACCGTAAGGCACCTGAAGGCTTCGGTACTAGGACAATTGGATTATTCCACTCACTGGTTGATTCCTCGATAACCCCTAGGCATAACATCTCATCCACCTCCTGCTTTACCGCTGCCCGCTTTGCTGCGGGTATGTGATGTGGCCTCTGTTTAATGACCACCCCGGGTGGAGTCACAACATCATGTTGGATGATCTGTGTATTTCCCGGAATGGCAGAAAACACATCTTGCTAGTGTTTTGTCAAGTTCACCACTTCCCGTTTCTGTTCAGGAGTAAGCAGGACTTCCATGGGTACCTGGCATTCTGAAATCTTAGCTACCAAAGTGGGACAATTGGCAGTTTCCTTCCAGGGTTTTAGCAGGTTTACATGGTAGACTTGTACCTCCCCCCTTCTAACCCTCCTGTCGGACCCTGTAATTGACCGGTCCCACTGCCTCGATGATCTCATAGGGGCCCCGCCATTGTGCATACATCTTGCTTTCTGTGGTGGGCACCAGCACTAACACTTTATCTCCCAGATTAAAGGACCGGTTAACTGAGGTGACGTCATACCTTGTTTCTGACGTTGTTGGGCCCTTTCCAGATGTTCGTTCAGTAGTGGTGCAATCTGCCTTAGACGGCCGTATAACTGGGCCAAAACTGAATGACGTTAGGGTCCTGGCATGGTTGTTCTTCCCACCCTTCTTTTAAGAGATCTAGAATTCCTCTGGGCTGTCTCCAATAGAGGAGCTGAAAGGGACTAAACCCTGTAAACGATTGGGGTACCTCTCTGACCGCAAACATCAAGTAAGGTAGGAGCAGATCCTAATCTCATTTTTCTTGTGACACTGCCCTCTTTATCATTTGAATCTGGGTTTGTTACCCAGCTGCAAGTTCAGCAAATTGTTTTAGCAATTCCTCCATATTGCCCTGCATGGCCCCTTTAAGGACAAATCTCGGAGGTTTAATATAAAGTGCCATGCTTATCAAACAGTCCAAGTAGACACCCGCCTGTTTTGCTGGCTATCTAACACATAACAGCAAACTGTCTGCTATGGCCTTTTAAGACTACCACATGCACTGCATAACCAGAGAAGAAAAAAAAAGGAAAACTTGCAGTTTAAGCACAGGTAGGCTTACCAACTGTTTCTGCTGTACACCGTGTCCTTGCTCGCATTCTTTACCACTTGTGACAAGGTGCACACACATGGGGACTCAGATGAACACTTTCGGTGTTTATTTTGCATAGCAGGTCAGCATATAACAAGTTGATTCCATCAGAGCCGGCCCTAACCAATATGATGCCCTAGGCAAGATTTTGGCTGGTGCCCCCTAGCACCACCGCTGGTTCTGCCTCTGACCTTGCACCTCTTTCCCAGCACCATCACCCCTCACCCATAGCAGTCCTTGTACCCCCTATATTTTAAGTAGGAACAGTTCGCACATTTGACGCACAGCCCAAAAAGGGGCATCTTCTTGCTGGGAAGGGGCATGGCCACACAATAGTAACCCCAATTCCAATTACGCCAAACAGTGCTGCAACTTTATTCACATTTTATCTTGCGATAGTGTCCATAATTCATTTTACATCCCACAGTAGTATCACTTTACCTTATAAACGTTACTCCTCACAGTAGAGCCCCTTATTCACATTACATCACACTGAATTGCTCCTAATTCACATTACACCACACCTTATTGCTCTTTATTCACATTAGACGACACAGTAGTGCCCTTTCTATATGCAACGCCACATAGTAGAGCACCTTATACACATAATCCCACACATTAGTAATGCATTTATACACAATTCCACACAGTAATGCCCCTTACACATATGAGACACATTAATGTCCTTATAAACATAATGCACCTTACACATTATGACAACCTTTATTAATGCCCTTTTACACATAATGTCCCTTACACATATGCCGCACATTATTAATGCCCTTATACACAGGGACGTGCAGTCAGGGGAGGCAGTGCCTCCCCTGGATTTAATGATTACAATAATACAAAGAAGATACTTATGACACATATTCTGTGTCATAAGTAAATGCTTTGTATTATTGTAAGAATTGTTACATTGTTAAAAAAAGGTTTCAATTAGTTTCGGAGGCACCGGTGCCTCCTGCGGACAATGATGAAGGGCCGGAAGCGGGGGGCGGGGCCAAACAATGGGCAGTAAAAAGCCCATTAAAAAAGCAGTGTAAGCGGCACTAGTACAGAGTGCCTCAGTGACAGGGGCGTGCTTGTAGCCCATACGCATGCACGCCCCTGTCACTGAGACAGATATGATTGGGCACCAGATGGAGCTCTCCCTATGGTCCAGCCCACCACTTCACTGGGACTGACTGACTCTATTGTACATACCTCGGCTCGAGAGAGGCCCCGGCACATGTTCCCCTGCACTGCGCCTCTGCTCCGCTCCTCTCTTTCATCGCCACTGGAAGCTAGGGGGTACCGTAGCTGCAATCACGGCCCGCCCTATCCAGGTAAGGCGTCACACTTTGAGGGCACCGCAGCCTGACAGACAGACCCTTTCCCCGCTGCCTCGGACACTGTCAGTGTCTCCTGTGACTGGCGCACCGCACAGACCCCCTTTTCTCCAGCGTCCTCGGCCTCGTGAAACAAACGCTCCGCCCCTCCATGTCAGTGTGCACACCGCTCTGGTCAGCAGCGCCGTGTGTGTGTGTGTGGGGGGGCGGGTGGTCACTGCGTGTGTACCAGGGTATGGGGGGGATGAATTTCTGCTTATGTGTCAGAGAATAAAGAGGGAGGGGCGATCACTGTGTGTGTGTGCCAGGGTATAGGGGGCTATCACTGTGTGTGTGTGCCAGGGTATAGGGGGCTATCACTGTGTGTGTGTGCCAGGGTGTAGGGGGCTATCACTGTGTGTGTGCCGTGTGTACCAGGGTATAGGGGGCTGTCACTGTGTGTGCCGTGTGTACCAGGGTATAGGGGGCTATCATTGTGTGTGTGCCGTGTGTTCCAGGGTATAGGGGGCTATCACTGTGTGTGTGTGCCAGGGTATAGGGGGCTATCACTGTGTGTGTGCCATGTGTACCAGGGTATAGGGGGCTATCACTGTGTGTGTGCCGTGTGTACCAGGGTATAGGGGGCTATCACTGTGTGTGTGCCGTGTGTGCCTGGGTCTAGGGGGCTATCACTGTGTATGTGCAGTGTGTGCCAGGGTATTTGGGGCTATCACTGTGTGTGTGCCAGGGTATGGGGGGTGATCACTGTGTGTGTGCCAGGGTATGGGGGGATGCTATCACTGTATGTGCCAGGGTATGGGGGGGCTATCACTGTGTTTATGTGCCAGGGTATGGGGGGGCTATCACTGTGTGTGTGCCAGGGTATGGGGGGGGCTATCACTGTGTATGTGCCCAGACTTTGCTGGCATTGGTGGTGGCATCAGACTGGGAATTAGCGGCGGGTGCAGTAGCTGACGGCGACTTTAGCAGACATGGGTAGCTGGCGAGGGCGGCAGTACAGTAGCGGTCACTGGTGGTGATGGTAATGGGCATGCCTCACCAGCCACTGACCTCACTGCACGCCACTGCTTATACACATAATGACACACATAGTGCCCCTACACATTTGCTGCACATTATTAGTGCCCCTATACACATAATGACACACATACAGTAGTACCCTGATACACATATGCCGCACATTATTAATGCCCTTATACACATAATGACACACATAGTGGCCCTTTACACATATGTTGCACATTATTAAAGCATTTTTACATGACACACATAATGCTCCTTACACATATTCTGAACACTACAGCACAACCAACCCACTCACATGTACACAGCACTCACACTGCCACTAACACTGTGACCTCTGCCTCTGCTTGGATACAGATGTGTCCTCACAAATCTTGCATCAATGCTAACGTCGGGCACTTTTTTTTTTTTAATGAAAATGCATCTTATTTGCATTGCTATGTGGCTAGGATGCACAAGCAGCTTCTGCTGATTAAACTGATATGCAGCATGCCAATATACTGTGTGAGACTGTGGCTGTATCTGCATATGAAATGCTACATTCAGAATATAGGCATGCCGCATATCATTTTAATCAGCAGAAGCTGATGATGCCCCTAGGCATATCAAATGCCCTAGGCAATTGCCTAGTTTGCCTATGCTTATGGCCGGCTCTGGATTCCATACAGTCAGTATTACAGGCAGTGCATACAGGTACTCACAGCATAGCAGACTCTTGATAGGCTCCAGTTGTCCCTAGTCTAACCCACACAACCCGGCCTATCACTCGGATAGCTATTCCACCATCGAGAGCAAGGTGACTCTGTCCTGGAAACCCCTATATCAGGAAATCCCAGGTGCTGCTGATCACACAACTGGGAGTCTGCTACTGCTTCTAAAACCTGGTCTGGATCCACCACATTACTTTCACATGGAAAACTGTTGTCTCTGCCACAATATATTTTGCTATACATACAGAAAGCCACCACACTTACCATGGGGTGCAGATCTGCACTCACCACCCCCAGGCAGGAGTGCAGTGACCTGTGACCACATTGCTTAAATAATATACATAGAGAACCCAACAGTCACCATAGTATGCTCACCCACCTTAATACATCAATAAATAATGAGGTTTTAGTTCATGAATTGTACAATGCATTTAACCTTGCTGCCCAACATCAAGGGATCCCATTTCGATGCAAGTCCTACTCTATCACCAAGATTTTTATACACACACACACACACACACACACACACACGCTTGAAGATTTGTGAATCCTTCTTCAGAATTTTCTATATTTCTGCTGAAATGTGGCCTAAAACAACCACAGATTCTAGTAGATAAAGAGAACCAAATCAAACAAATGAGACAAAAAAGTTAGACATGCTCATTTTTTTATTGAGGAAAATGATCCAATGTCACATATCTGTGAGTGGCAATAGTATTTGAACCTTTACTTTCAGTATCTGGTATGACCCCCTTGTCATCAATATCTGCATGTAAACATTTCCAGTAATTGTTGATGAGTCCTGAACATTGACTTGGAGTAATTTTACAGCTTCAACTCTGCAACTCTGAACTGCTCACTTCAGGCGCTTCCAGGGGCACCAGAGCATGTTGTTGTTTGGGTGGGGCATATATAAAAATACATTTTGGCACCCCCCCCCACGATTATCCATCCCCACCCCACGCAAGGAGCACTTACCCCCCAGATCACAGCGGAGAATCTGATTCAAAACTCTGGCACTGCAGTGTGCTGCCCCATGTCCTCCTGTACTAGCTGGCTCTCAGATGCATTACTGGGAGGAGGCGTGGCCATGCTGAGCCTGCTGGGATATCCCCACCTCCTCCCAGTAATGCCTCTGTGAAGAGCTGGCTGGACAGCACATGGGGCAGCACGCTGCAGCGCCGCAGTTTTGAAGTCACAGTCTCTGTGGTGATCTGGGGGGTAAGCACTCCCCCTCCCCATGCCTGTGACTCTGTCATGTTTGGGGGGCATGCTGCCCCCTTGTCCCTCCATTCCGATGCCTATGAGTGCTTCCACAACATTTTGATTAGATTAAGGTCAGGACATTGACTTGACAATTCCAAAACTTAAATTAATTATTCTTTAACCATTCTTTGGACAAATGACTTGTGATTTGGGGTTGTTGACTTGTTGCATGACCCACATTCTCTTGAGATACAGCTAATGGACAGATGTCCTGACATTTTCCTTTAGAATATTCTGGTATAATTCAGAATTCATTGTCCCATCAATGATGGCAAGTCATCCTGGGCCAGATGCAGCAAAACAGGAACAAACAATGATACTACCAACACCGCTGTGTTTCACAGATGGTGTGAAGTTTTTATGCTGGAATGCAGTGTTCTCCTTTCTCCAAACATAACGCTTCTCATTTAAACCAAAAAGCTCTATTTTGGAGCTGTCCACAAAACATTGTTCCAGTTGTCTTCTGACTTGTCCAGGTGATCTTTAGCAAACTGCAGATGTGCAGCAATGTTCTTTTTGGAGAGCAGAAGATTTCTTCTTGCAATCCTGCTATACACACCATTGTTGTTCAGTGTCCTCCTGATGGTGGACTCATGAACATTAACATTAGCTAATGTGAGAAAGGCCTTCAGTTGCTTAGAGGCTACCTTGGGTTCCTTTGTGACCTTGCGAACTTGGCATGATCTTTGATACTCGACTACTTCTGAATTTCCTCCATTTGTACACAATCAGTCTGACTGTTGATTGGTGAAGTATAAATGTTTTAGAGATGGTTTTTTTTTAACCTTTTCTAGCCTCACGAGCATCAACAACTCTTCTTCTGAGGTCCTCAGAAATCTCCTTTGTTTGTGGCATGATACATGTCAGACTTTGAGAATCTGTTGGACCTGAACTAGTGTTTGTACCAGGAAGTGGACGCTGAAGCCTTGGAGTAAAACAAGGAGGTTTAATGTAACTTATCCACATACAGGATACGATAAAATGAATCACAAAGATTATACAGAGTATTATACAGAGTTCTTGACCACAGGTACGTGACTGGAGAGCTAAATAAACGGAACATGGCTTAATGTTTGAACACAGATGCTCAGAGTAGCTGGGTAGTTGAATAGCTGAGATGGCCGGGACACGGCTTGATGCTTGACCACAGGTGCACAGCAGAACAGGATAGCTGAACAGCTGAGATAGCTGGGGCACAGCTTGAATGTTTGAACACAGGTGTACTGCAGAGCAGGGTAGCTGGATAGCTGGAACAGACGGGACCCAACTGAATGCTTGAGCACAGGTGTACTGCAGAGACCAGAGGCAAGATGGCAATATCCATAACTGGTCTTGGAGGGAATTTTGTTTAGGCTTAAACACCGGGAGGCAGAGCACTATGGAGACCCATTCTGAGGACAATACATAGAATATTGAGAGGTCTGTGCAAAGACAGCAAGAATAGACTTCACTGACAAATTGCACAATAAGCAGGGAGAGGACAACTGCTGTTCACTGAATCCCACAGATTACTCTCACAGAGGAATTCTCACACAGGTGACTACTTAGGAGTTTACACAGACTGCAGCTTGTGTGCAGATTTGCAGGAGAGATAGCAGAGGAAAGACACAAAACATGAGATAATTTAGTCAGGATTCTGACTGATCCCTCTCTTCAGGGGTGGACTCCAGACACCCATCTTGAATCTTATGGGAACTTTGAAGAATTTCATATGGAAGAAGTGGGGAAGAACTTCAGCTCTCCATCGATGCCTCTTCTTTTTCATGAACATCCAGAATTGACTAGAGGTAGCAGAATTCCTTGTGAAGAGAGAACATTTTCAGAAAACATTGGACCTCCCAGGAATGGAGTAGCATCAAAAACTGGATCAAATTCAGAGTCTGACTACAAGTTTAATGGAAGATACCAATCTTCTTTAGGAGTAACTACTGTACATCTGCTTTTCACTGTGCATTCACAAGTTTAGAAAAACACAAGGAACTTGGAGTGGAATCAAAGAAAACATAACCAACTCTTATATCAACAGGCTGCTGTCTTGGCATTCTTGACGTTCCCAATGTATTGGTTCATAAAGACATTATCTTGCTTGGAAAGCGATGGATCAAAAAACGAAGCATCGGATTAAATTCTAAAGACTGGGTGGAAGATGAAATTGAACTCAAGGAAACAGATGCCATTGAAGCAACCTTAGACGGAGGTGCACATTCTGACTTTAGTTAATAGCTTTGGTATTTCAATTGACTTTAGATGCTACAGCAGAATTATCCTGGCATTGATGAGTAGAGGTACAAATATTATCTGCAGAGGCTATGGACTCTGATCTTGAAGACGAGGAAACAGAAACAGAGGCAGACTGAAGTTTATTTTCAGAACTAGGTGATAGAAGTCCTTTACTGGGACAAACTGATATAAGTTCTTTACTCTAATGGATGGAACCGGTTTGAGTCCGGATGAGCTTGAACTGACTGAAACTGGCGGAGTTTTCGGATGAACAGGTAGGACTGGATTGGATCTGAAGGTACTTAAATCGGCTGATGCCAAAGGAGACTGAACCGGAAAAATGGACAAAACCAGAGTGAGTATGGATGAGCTTGAACCGGCTGGAACCGGAGGAGTTTTTTTGACATACAGATGAAACCAGATTGGGTCCTGAGATACTTGAATCAGCTGGAACTGAAGGAATCTTCAGTCAGATGGATGGAACCGGATTGATTCTAGAGACAGTTGAAACAACTGGAACTGAAGGATTGTGGTCCGTACAAATGGACAAAACCAAACTGAGTCGAGACGAGCTTGAACTGGCTGGAACCAGAGGAATCCCTGGACCCACGGACAGGACTGGATTAAGTCCAGAGATATTAGAATCGGTTGGGACTGAAGGAGGCAGATTTCACCTGGAACCGAATGAGTAGAATCCAAGTGTTCAGATGGCCTATCCTGAACCACGCTGAAAGCCAAAATGGTGGCGCTCTCCAAAGATGGCAAACAGGAGTTCGTAGCTGCATCTGTAGCACAAAGAATTCCGCCTGGTAACTTGGCTCTGAATACTTCCCTTGGGGCTGAAACCCTGGTGACCCCTCCTGAGGTTGATGAATCGGACACCACTCTTAGGGTTGGTATTTCCAGTACCCCTCCTGGGGTTAACAGATCACAAACTCCTCTTTGAGTAGAAGACTCATATGCCCCTTCTAGAACCTGAACATTGGATATTCGTCCTGTGGTCGGCAAATAAGACACCTCCTCAGAGGCTGCAAAGTCTAATGCCCTTCCATGGGCTGTGGAAACAGATGCTCCTCTTTGGGCTGTGGTAGCAGACACACCTCCTTGGGCTGTGGAAACAGATGTCCCTCCTAGACTGCAGAAACAGACCCCTCTGTGACTTTCCTGGCTCTATTCAATTCAACAGAAAAGTCTTGAAAGAGTAGCAGCTTCATGTTCTCCCATATAATGGGACAACATGTTCTTGAAGCTGTCCAGAGCACCATCTTGTGTAAGTAATTAAAACATCTGAAAATGACCACTATAAGGTGTTGATCAGATGATTTGCGGGCAGGACCAATACAATGTAATTGTTCAATAAAGAGATATTGACATTCAGCAGTTACGCCCAAGAGAGACGGCAGGGTGACACTAGCAAACTTATAGAGAGCTTGATCTTTAACTGATTTAGGAAAGCCAACAATCTTGATGTTGTTTTGACTAGAGCTTGACCATAGCCGTTTGTACAGAAACCATATCATGAGAAAGTTTTCAAATATTATTTTCAGCTACACTAACTTTATGCGAGAGGTGTTGTAATTGTGAAGTTATATCAGAAACCGCTTGTGTAAGAAGTGGACCAACTGTAGATTTGATTGCTTCAACCATATCTGCATAGGTGATGGGTGAGTCGGTTGCGCAACATACCTTAGAGGAATATGAGCAGTCCAGGGTTGGAGCAGCTTTTTTAGAAACAGGAGAGGAAGGCGGTGTCTCCTTGCCTGGCGCCATATTGAGAGTGGCATAGCGTGGTTCCTGTCTCGGCACAGTGGACTTTGCAGCAGGTGCGGGAGATAAATATCTTTTCATGCAGGATGATTCAGTGCAGAAGAGGCAGGGTAAGACACACAGTATGTGTGTAGTACCGTAGTACACAGCGGAGCACCGCCAAAGCCCAGAGAAGTGTGAAGCCTGCTATTAAGATATCCCCCTGCCTTAGTGTGATAGCTGAGAGAGATGTTTGGAGGGGACAGTGATCACTTTACAGGTAGAGATGCTGTGTGGATGTGGTGATACAGCCGTTCTATGCACTGTGCTGTATCCCAGCCTTGAGTGAGCTGTGTGCAGGGCTGGACCACATGAGGCATATACAGCCACTGTAAGCCATCAGCGTGCACGCTGAGAGGATAGGCGCATCAGCGGGAAATACCGCTACGAGTGTCCGGCGGTCAGATCGCGGGAGAGGGAGTCAATGTCCACTGCATGGGGTGCTCGTTTGGAAGCCTCAGGGGGCCTTGTAATTAGAGATGTGTGGCGGACACTTTTCGTGTTTTGTGTTTTGGTTTTGTATCTGGATCCCCGCTCATGTTTTGGATCTGGATTGGTTTTGCCAAACCTCAATAACATTCATTTCCACTCATTTCCAGTCTATTCTGAACACCTCAGACCTCACAATATTGTTTTTAGGGCAAAAAGGTTGCACCGAGTATACTGGATGACTAAGCTAAGCAACACAAGTGGGCGGCACAAACACCTGGCCCATCTAGGAGTGGCACTGCAGTGGCAGACAGGATGGCACTTTTATAAACTAGGAGCCAAAGAGCATATCATGCAAAGAAAAAAGAGGTGCAGAATGGAATTGTCCTTGGGCCCTCCCACCCACAGGGACATCTTAACAGCAGTGTAGGCCCATGGGCAAAGCAATGACCTGGGGCCCCTACCCATCCTGCAGGGGTAGGGGTGGGAGGTTCTATCAGCAGTAGCTTTGATGTCCCGTAGACGGTAGGGGGTGTTCTATCATCTGATCAGCATGTGGAACCTGGAGCAGTAATTTCCAAACCTCCCAACTGTCCCGATTTTTGTGGGACAGTCCCATTTTTTTGGGACTGTTCCGCTGTCCCACCCTCGGGCCGCAGTGTTCCATGGGGGGGCAGTTGGGAGGCTCCTGTCACTCACCAGAGCAGTGGTGAATAGATGCTGTGTGCACAGGGTCTATTCACTGAAGACAGAGGGAGGGGGCATGCCAGCAGCTCACAGAGCGCTGACTGCAGATATCTCCAGTTCCTGGAAACAGAATTCTTAGCTTTTAATGGGGTAAAACACTAGAGAGTCCCACCTTTTAGGAGGTACTGGGGACTTGGGAATCAGAGTTCAGGAGCCAAAGCAATCCACCAACAAAAATATAAAACTGCATACCAGTCTTGTGGAGCTGGAGCAGGGACCAGCTGCTGGAAGGCTGATAATATTTGTACCTCTACTCATCAAGGCTGATATCTCTGGTTATGGGCATGGTAGAGACAAGCTGCCAGTGTCCACTGAAAGCGGAGAGTCCCAGCTCAGAAAAACTCTAAGTCAGACAGAACCCGAGATATCTGGCTGGGAAGAACAATTAACAGGCTCGGATGGGGACCACTACTTAGAAGTTGGATATCTCAGGGCCCTTACACTCCTGGGGCCCTTGGGCAAGTGCCCATTGAGCCCATACGAAAAGACGGCCCTGCCCACCCACCCTTATGTTGTTTAAACAGGACATGCACAGTTTAATAAACCCATAATTTCAGCGACAGGTGGTCCCCCTGGAAAAAGCTTGCCAACTTCTCCAAATCATAGGTAGCTACAAACATACCACCTCCATATTTGATGACTTTTGACAATATGAGAAGAGGCAAGAGGAAGAGGACAGTGTCAAGAAGGTGATTAAAATTTAGAGAGGCATATGAAATCAGGAACAACACACAGACTTTCACCTCCACTCCCATATTGGTGTGGAACGGAAAGGACTTTCAACCAAGCAAATATATAATTACTACATTATTGGACAAACTGAAAAACTAGGGGCCAAAGCCTCTGAATTTATACCCCCTTCTCCATTTTCAGGGATTAAGATAATTTTGGATTTAATGCTGGGATACAAATAAACTGGTGTATACCACAGAATCAAGATTGGATATTTTCCCCTCCACGGAGTCTGGAGAGCATACCTGTGTATCCCAGTTATACACATGTGAGCATACCTGTGTGTCTTGTTTATTTTATTCATATTTTATTTTTAAATAAAGCAGCCCCTTAGATGTTTTAGCAGCCCCTTCTAAGCCCCCACAGCAGCCCCGGATGGGGCAAGCTGAGTTCGGGTGGGTTCGGTAAAGTACCAAGCATGACAGTGCAGTAATTTTTTTTGTTATTGAGCCTCTGCCCTTGTGGAGCTTACAACTCTACAGTCTAAATGGGAGGAAGCAATGCTAACCTCTGTACCCACAGCATGCCTCAGCCTGGCAAGCCAGACATCTTCCTGGCTGTAAGCCACCATGAGACTCCATACTGGGCCTTATTCAGTAACTGTGCCTCACAGAAGCTCCTGGCCCATCTATTGCTGCAGTGAAAAGGAAAGATGATGCAATGAAAGATCACTGAAACTCTGTTCTTCTAACACTGCGAGGTCTTGCGATAACCCTACACAGCGCTTAGGAAAAGAAGATCACTGTACAAGAAATGCGCATCTTCTAAATAAATACTGTAATCCCAAAATGTGGAACATCAATAATAAATAAAAATGAAGGTTGACTAATTAGATCCATTCATTTGAGTGAGTCCCTAACATGAAGTAATTGAGAAGAACCTCTCTCTAATGATCCGGCAGAAAATATAACTTTTACCTCTCCGGCAGTTGCGCTGTATTATGATTCAGTCTCTTCTGAGTCATACTGACTTTGGCCACAAATGTGGTCTCTCCCCACTTTATTTAAAAACACTTTGGCAATTTCCATTTCCACCTTTGCGGCTAGTTTTCACAAATCTGTTTGTGATGTTGCAGCTTGTTTAATATCTGCTCTAGGCTTTCATTTAAACCTAGGATCAAGTACAACAACACCCCTGGAATTATACGGCAGCACCCCAGGACTTATACAGCATAGGCAGCACCCCTGGAGAATTACACAGCACAGCAAACAGGCAACAGCACTCATGGACTTAAATGTCAGTGGGGCAGCACCCCTGTACTGATAGGGCAGAACCCCATATAGGGCAGCACCCCTGGAATGATGTGTTGAATAAACAGGACAGGCACACTTTAACAAACCAATCATTTCAGCAACAGGGTCTGCTGCACGACTGTGCCTGAAATGATTGGTTTGTTTGGGCCCCCTCCAAAAAAGAAGCAATTAATCTCTCCCTGCACAAACTGGCTCTACAGTGGCAACATGTCGTCCTCGTCATCAGATTCCCCCTTAAGTGTTTACATCTTCATCCTCACAGAGAAATACTATTCAAACAAACAAACCACATCATTTAGGTGTCAGTGGACTGCTTATGCTATTACCCAAAGTTTCTGAACTTGACAATGACTTATGATGAATGTGATGCAGGTGACGTATAAGGGAGGATGTTCCTAGGTGGTTAACGTCCTTACCCCTACTTATTATGGATTGACAAAGGCAACAGATGACTTGACACCTGTTATCCAGATTTGTGAAGAAATTATTCCACACCAAAGAAGTGGGGTTTTTTGTATTTTGCCCAGGCATGACAATAGGCTTTTTCATCCCACGAGCAACAACTGGTGCCTTATTCAAACAAACCACATCACCATCAGAATCCTTATCATCAACTTCCTCCACAGCGCCAGCTGCACCCATATCCTCCTCATCCTGGTGTACTTCTACAGTGACATTCTCAATCACAATATCAGCAACTGGACTGGCGGTGCTCCTCACAGCATCTGCAGGGGTCATGCAATTGGTGGTAGGAGACTCCTCTTCCCATACAGACCTAGACATCACAACCATGTACAGTGCCAGCACCCCTATGTTTTCACAACACCCCTGTAATTTTACAGCATACAAGACAAGGCCAGTGTACATTTAGTTTCACTGCACCCCTGTATTTTTACAGCATACAGGGCCAGTGTGCTTTAACTTTAACAGTACACTTGAATTTTTACAGCACACAGGGCCAGTGTACATTTATTTTCACTGCACCCCTGTATTTTCACAGCATACAAGGCAGGGCCAGTGTACATTGATTTTCACTGCACCCTAGAATTATATAGCATGAAAGACAGGGCCAGTGTTCAAAGAATTCGATGGCCAAATAGGCCTGAGAATAAATAAGCGTCCTGGGTTTTTTAAAAGAAGGAAGCCTGGGACAGGGGATGGGAGAAAGGGGGAGGGGAGGGGGGGGGGATAGAACAGGTAGCATAGCAGCAGCCTATAGGAAAAAGGGGAGGAGAGTTACCTGGGAGGTACAAAAGACCAGGAATGCCAGGCAGGCTCCCTCTTTCATGCTGATCAAGGATCCAAGAAGGCACCCACCCTCACAGCTCCTGGAATCAAGGAAAGGAATAAGTACAATTTCATTATTAAGCCTCCCCGCGCTCCCCCTCTCCTACGCTGCAGGTATAGCCACACTGCAAGCGTACACCACAACCCACATTTAAATACCCCCCTCCATACGCTGCAGCGTTCATACTAAGCTATATTTAACACTGCCCCAAACGCAGCACCATCAGCCAGCATGCGCAGGCCAAGGAGGAATGCCCCCCCCCCCGGCGTCTCATCCAGGCAGACGCTACCACGGGCACTCCAGCACGCGGCGCTACTCACCCCCGAGGGCCCCGGCCGGGGTCGGCGGGACCACCACCCGCTTCACCCCTCCATTCGTGGCTGGCGCGCGGCGGGCCCGAAGCAGGCTCCGGCGCGCCAGCCCACAGCCAGGCACAGGACACCCCCCCCTTCCGGCGCCGAGCGATCGCGTCACGCTCGGCGCCGCCCAGCCGCAGCAGCAGCCGGATGTCCCAGCTCCGGTGGAACAGGCCCCACCGCCGGAGCCCACACGCACACCCCCCGCGTCACGGCACATTAGCAGCACGTACCCACACATGATGGGACGTGCCCAGCCACAGCAGCAGCAGCATATCTCGGCTCCGGCGGGACAGACCCCACCGCCGGAGCCCGTGCGCACACCCCCCGCGTCGCTGCACATGAGCAGCACGTACCCACACATGATGGGACGTGCCCAGCAGCAGCATATCATGGCTCCGGTAGGACAGACCCCACCGCCGGAGCCCGTGCGCACACCCCCCGAGGCGCTACATATGAGCCACCCGTACCCACCAATGTTGGTTCGGGGCACCCTCACACCGCCCGCGCAGGCAGAGCAAGCTGCATTCAGCCAGCCGCAATACGCAGCGGCGCAACAGCTGGGGTGGGGGCAGCAGCCCACAGCGATCCCCCCCCCATGGTGGCAGGCAGGGCTGCACCTTTCCCCGGCCCATTACTCACAATGGGCGAGCTACTGGCCCACCAGTGCCCAATCCCCATGGTACCCACCCCCGTCGCAGCCCGCAGCAGCAAGCCAGTACTCACACCCGGGAGGAACCCGCCACAGCGCAACCCCCCACCAGCCATGCGGGCTACCCCTCCCCTTAGAGAGCGGGCCGCAGCAGCAGCAGGGTCAAGCAATGGGGGCGGGGGCCAGCGGAAGTTTGGGGCATGGGGCACAGGCCCTCCAGCCGCTAGAGGGGCAGCAGCAGCGGCACCCGGCGGAGCAGACTCAGTCGCAACCAGCGGATACGTTACACATGTCCTCTGTGAGTTTACAGGTTCCAGCCTCCATAGAAGGTAGACAACCGACAGCCGGGTCATCATCGGATCAAGTCGCGGCGGGCGCGCTGCGCGTCGAGGGACAGAGCGGAGCGGCAGAGAAGGTCAAACAGACAACCTCGGCTTCAGGAACAGGTGAGCAAAAGTCTTCTTCAAGCGGTAGCGACTCATACACTGACTCTAGC